>NW_023998556.1:382706-469674 GCF_014805625.2 Glossina fuscipes | reverse complement strand
TTTTTTGAAAATAGGGTAAAATCGAATGCCACGCCTATAAAAATTGTTTAAAGTCTTTAAAGTAGCGGTTGTGGATGTGGCTCTATGCTAGTGGTGTACATGTGTTTTTTCTTTCTTTTCTTATTTTTCCTTCTTATTTGTTTTATTACACTTACACTAAGTTTTAATATTAATTAATATAAGATTTACCTTAAGAGTCATTTGAACTCGACTGCCAATTTATTTTAGTTGAGTTTCATGTAGAATAAGTAGAATAAATAAATAAATAAATAAATAAATAAATAGGAAAAAAACTATTTGTTCATGATTATGAGGAAAATCTCATTTAACAGAACTCCATTAAAATGGAAAATACGAACATTTCACCTAGCTCTAGTATGGACTTTCTTTGCTTTAAAAAAATGAGTCAAGAGGACACTAAGAAGGTAATTATTTATGAAAATGGTATAGTTATTGTTTTCCTTTTCGAAATTTTTATTTTAGAACTCCTAGTAACGAAGAAACTCATTGGCATCGTAAAAAAACAATGCGTAGGGATAATACAAGCAACTTTCCAAGAGAACAGCAAGTTGTATAATTTTCATCAAACATTTTTTCCACCCACCACTTAATTGCTTTCATTCTTCCTTTATGGAATGGACTTCAATAACCAAAAAATTGTTCAAACTCAAAGCTTAAGTACCACAAACTCACCGCGCGGAAATTCAGAGTTGTTATTTTGGCGCATAAACACTTGCTTAAAATCAGACATCTTCAACTCATTAATTAATACAGGATTATGATCGGAATCTAATCGGCCTCTAAGGATTCTAAAGCGAAATTGTTTCCTTGTTCTGCGACCTCGGCAAAGTCGTTGTCGCCGTAATTTTCGATATATGGAGATTCTATCGCTTGTTTGCGCATACCAATATGCGCGTCCACCCGCACAATTTCAGCGTTTTTACTTTTTTGGAACAGCAAATGGATCACTAAGCTCTTTCGATTTCAACGAGCAAGCAGTCGCACCCAATTGAATCACTGAAAAGTAATCCCAACGTTCATCCCAAAGAAGATTCTAGATCTCAGCCTGCTAATTTGCAAATAGATGATCGGGCTGATTCAGCACAAAACTGTTCTTAGAGGGTCTGAAGGTGGGGAAAAAGAAGAAAATAAAAAAAAATAAAAAAACTTTCGTAATTTAATTGACTCTTCAAGGTGTTCATAAATAAATAAATAGAACCAACACAAAGTGTTTTCATTGCCTTAACCTACTCATAGTTAACGATATAGATCAATGGTCTCCCCAAAAATTATTATCCTATTGCCTTTCCTTCCGACTAAAAAAACATTGGAATATTATGTATTTTTTGGAAGTGTTTAATTACTAGCATTGTTACTTACTTTAAAAACAGGCTTTTTAAAACTTTTTTGAACTCACTGAAAAAACTCGGCGCAAAATTATTTTGTACCCATCTTCAATTTACGAGCATATCTGAAAACACACGAAAGTAAATTGAATGCAATATTCGGTCTTTCAGTGAAATGTATTTAATTTTTATTTCTCAAAATTTTAGGAGAGCAGCAGGATGAATGTGTCCGATGCGTTAAAGCATACTTTGCCGCCACAAATGCCAAACAGAAGGGGATTTGTTTGAGATGCTTTGAATCAAATAAGTTAATCGATGTAACGAAAACAGGTTTTCAATATGATGTAGAGTTGGCTACCGAACACGATTCATCAAATGATAGTAACGAACTTAGTGAGCCATCAAACTTATAAGACAATGTGCGTTACCATTTCATATATCAAAGTTCTATAATAGAGACGATAAAATTACTATCTGGTGTAAATGGATTTACGTTAGGTCTCTGCGATTGCATGACGTTGTCTAGAGCTCTGTTGTTGCAATGCTAACAGGCGTGGCCTCTCTGAAGTTTTCAAAAGTAGCATTTCTTGCCTTTTCGTACACTCGGCCGCAACTGCAGATAAATGATTTACTGAAGATTTTTCCAAAATAGTTTTTGAGGTACCTGGTGTCAAAAAGATGTAACGCTCGCTCAAATATTGTTTCTAGGTAAAGGCTTAGTTTCCACGAAAATATTTATGATGATGGTTTTGAGCTTAGATAGAGAGTGGTATAACAGGATTTTAACTGTGAGAAGCTCTGCTCCGGTTGGCTTAGGAAGAAATTAATTCATGGAATTCGTCGTTAATATCTTTTTCATTTTCCACTACTGGTAATTTCTTTGGATATTCATCCGTTTCCGTATCTTTTTCGTTGGAAATTAAGTTTCCATGTTGGCCGTTAAGAACCTTTTTTTTATTCGTATGTGAAAAGTTTTGAAAATTTCAATTTAATTTTATTCTCATTTTACCTTTCTCTTTTTTTTGCTTATTTTTTTATTTAGTTGAGGAAAATACATCTCGCAAAATTTTAGTACCAAAGCATACTCGCCATCGCCATCCAGAGGAAAGGTTGCATGATCTAAAAAAATTTTATTTGCAATTATCTTGTAAGAAACCGTCTGAAATGGTAGGGAATTCCTACTCGATTCAAGGAGATAAAAATTCTCTTCTGAAAATATATCAGCAGTGAAGACATTATTTTAGTCATTCTTTTACTAAGATTGTTTTTATTTCTTATAACTTACACATGATGGGAATCACATGCTATATAATATGAATTAACCCACAACCAAAGCGCCTTCATCTGGGAAAGTGAAAATCTACGTAGGTACTTTGGTGGTACATATTCGTCAATTTAGAAATTGGTTATTTTGAAATGAAACAGTCTCGAACGATCTTTTATATCTTTCATTCCAGTTTCATAGTTTTTTTCTTGTAAATAGCCTTGAAATTCTCTCACAAAATTTTGTACAGATTTCTGCGATTCCTCCAATGTGGTTTCTTTTTTACCGTTCGCTGTTTGAAAACCTGCACAAACTAGCGAACTTATCCACCTCATCTTGATAAATTTTATTTTTCACTTTTTCCATTTCATTCACGCCAAATGAGTTTTAACCTTCTCCCAACTCCGCCTGTTCTCCTAATGCAACATAGTTAGTTTCTCTTAGCACTAAGTTCTTGAAGTATATTTGGGAGCTTATGGAAGCAAATATGTCATTGTCATCTTCATCCCAATGACAATTTTCACTTATCCCAGTTTTACACAGATTAGATGACACTAAAGTTAAAAAATTTAGGATTAATTTAAATATTATCTTATCGCAGATTTTAAAAACAACTTATTTTCATTTACGTTGTACGTGTCCTCTTTCTGGATATCGTCGTAATTAAGATCTGAAGCTTTTCCAAAGAAGAATTTACAAAGATAGAGTTGTTAAAAAAAAACGATAAAGAGCAACTTACAGTCTGAGATGGAATCGTATGACTTTTTGGAATTCAAATTTACGATGTGTTCAATTACAGTGTCATCGAAATTTAAAAAAGAAAATTTATTGTTTTATATATTCTTTTTTTTTTTTTGTTTGTTTAGAGATGGATTGGACCAGTTAAGTTAATGTTAGATCCATAATCCAGAAACGAAGTTGAGAGCGATTGATGAAAAAATTTAAGCATAGGTAGACTGATGTGGCAGAGTGTTCGCAATGAGAGGCTCTGTTCCGCTGTCAATCCATAAATCACCGTCCTTGTTACTGTACTGTCAAGATCCGGCTAATAATGCCGTTAAAAGAATAAGTGTAGGCGATTCGTGATTGTAATAGAAATACTAAATGTAAAATTAGAATGAAAACTCAGCTGATTTGATAAAGGCAGTCAGTTGCTTCAAATGCCTGAAGTTACCAGCACGAAAAATTTCATATAGATTGTTATACAGGTTAAATATACTGAAAGATTGTCTAAGGATGTCAAACCTCCTGCACTCAAAAATAAGGTGCTCGGCAGACTCAGTAATATTGCAATCCTCACAGATGTCAGAGGAGGAGACTTTGATCATTTTAAAATAGACCTTGTCGTAGGTGTGATTACTCATAAGACGGTGAAGAACTTTAAATTTCCATGTTGTGAATTTTCCTTTAGGTAGAAGCGTTGGTGTCAAAAAAGGCTAAATTTTGTAGAACAGCCGGTCACTTTCTCTAGCTAAAACATGATACTCATCTTTCCATTCTTTTATGATGAGTTTTTTGACTAGCAGAAAAGCTTCGCTGGGGGGGTAGTTTATGGACAAAACTGTACCATCGAACCTAGCTTGACGAGCATGGAAGTCAGCTTTTTCATTGATACTAAAACCGCAGTGACCTGTTTTATATATTCAATCATTTCAATTTGAGATTGGAAATTTGATTGAAAAACATACGGTCATATATTTTACAGCTGGTCACATTTTACCAGTCATCATCTTGCTGTGAAATTCGGTCTTCCTCTTGGTAGTCATATATTTAGGTCATCATGTGGCTGTAAAAATACCGGTCTTCCTCTTGCTGGTCATATATTTTACAGGTCATCATCTTGTTGATATACTAGCCTAAAATAAACAAATTTTATAGCGAAGAAATGAAATCATTTTCCAATAAATTTGATTTCAATAAATTTATTTTCATTGCTAAAATGAATAACTAACATTAACATATTGAATAGAGAAGGCGTGATGCAAAAAGTGAAATTCCAAAATGCAAACATAATTTTTTTCGATAGTAAAACTTTTAATGATACTAAAAACAATAAAACAGCTATATATATAATCTTATATATAAATAATGAAAGAAGTAGCAAAAGTAGAGACAATTCTTTAGAATGTAAACAAAAATTAGAATTTGAAATAACAACCACAGACGATGAGGTATCAAATTAACCAAATGCCTCGCTAAATTCCCTGTTGAAAGTCAAAGCACAGAGTCGCTTATAATAAATAAATGGTTAAATACCCAACTTAACAACTTAAATGGTAACAATAAATACAATAAAGACACTAAAGACAATACAAAAAAGCAATAAACTTCCAGTATTAAATACTAACTTTTAACTTTTAACAATTAAATACTAATACTAATTGTTAACAATTCCATTTTTTTTTTGTATCGTTTTACCTAAAATAACATCCCTGTACTCTAGAGTTTATTGTTAATGAAAATGGGGGACTTTTGCGGACGGCTTTGAAATTAACATAAAGTATTACATTCTTTCTGTAATTAGCATAGAGTATTACGTTCTTTCTGTAAATAGCAGAAAATTAACGTGGGCTTTGCTTGCCTAAGCTTTAGGTGTAAATTAATGTAAATTAATTTAAAATTAAAAAAAGTAAAGAAAAGCGGCAATTTTATAAACGGCTTGTATATAAACGGTTTATTTATTTTCACTTTATTTGCACTTTATTTATTTGTATGCTTTATTCACTACTTATTCACTACTGCTGCTGTTTTTGTTATTAAATTGCCAATTTGTTTGTTTGTTTGTATAGAATTTCAATTGATTAGCTTTACTTCGTCATTTTTTAAGAAATGTTGCTGTTGTTGTTGATATTAACGCAAATTATTTATTTCATTCATGTACAAATATTTAATTTGTCGCGATGAAGCTATAAGCATATCTATTTCTAGAATTCCAAAATCTTAGATGTGAAGATGTACCTACGTAAACAGGTATTTTCTCAAAAAAATCTGATAAAAATATTTAACAGAATGAGGCTTCACTTTCGTTTTCGGCTTAAGAACACCCAAGTAAATCTAATAAAATTGTTTCTAATTATAAATATTACAAAAATTTTAAGACATCAGCTGACGGAAATTATCAATTATCAATAATGCAATGTACGTGGCTTTTTGTTATATCGTTCATCTTAATATCATCCTATTTAGTCCAGAAAGAATTGCGGGGTACATTTAAGCACGCGACAATCGCCAAGAGAATCCTCTCGTGTGGAAATGTTTTGGCAATTATCGCTAAATGTATTCCCTCAACTACATGAAATCTAACGACAATAATATTGATGTGGCTTAGACCAAATTGCACAGATCCTCTTTTTAGAGCTGCGTTTGGAGCTGCGAAAGAAAAATATGAACTGCTGTTGGAAAATAAATTAATCATTCAAAAATTTAAAATAATTAAAAGAAAAAAGGGTGTGTCTAAAATTACATTTACGAAAGGTGAAGAAAAAGAGAAAAAAAAATTAAGTAAAGGCAAGTACAAGAGCATCACACTAAACAACAATTCTCCATAACGCTCTAATTATATTTCATTTGCATGCGTTTTATTGTGCGCTATATGTACTTTGTTTCTACAAAATAAATAAACGTCAAATTGGCTGCCATTCCTTACAAATCAAATTTCGAATGCCATCTAATCCAGCAGATGTGCCCTTAGAGACACTTAATGCCCTGTTAAACTTACCGAGGGTAATCCTCCTTAAAGTAAAGGAGCCACACAGCTCATCAAACGAAAAACAATGTTTGATATGGCCAGAAGGACCAGAAAGGTTAAAGTTCATGAAATAGCTTAGTCAGCATTGAATCATGCGCAAAGCTGTCTCCTCTGAATATACTAACTACATAGACATATCACAGATGGTCTTCCATCCTCTTCACTTCTCCAATCTAAGGTTACGAGGTCGTTAAAGTATTCGATACGTCATCCCTCGCTAATTTTAGCTGTAATTTTGGCAAGACAAAATTCTTGTTTTCGATGAATTCAACTTCGAAAACATTTGAATTCCAGTTAAATTTCTCCAAAACAATAATGTATTGATGGATCGAAAAAAAATATTTCTTTAGATAAAAACACGCATGAAAAATGTTTTAAACAAATTGTAGGTTACGAATTGAAGAGACTACGATGTATTACGTATATATGTATGTATCCATAGCAGCTAAGAAGTACATGGCAATTGCCTGCCAGTAGTAATCATGTCCAACTTAACAGAAAACAAAGGTTCAACTCTGTTAAATAACAATTTAGGTCCTCAAAGGCCTGTCAACGATCTGCGTGAGCTTTGGCAATAAATGCAAATATTAAAGCCATCTTAAATGCTTCCAAACGAGAGTTTATTAGCGAAGAACTCTTGCTGTAACGGAATGAAAACTTACATCGAGAAATATCTTGTAAACATCACAACAAACTTTTCATTGGCCATTTTTGCTGTGTTAGCTTCTTGCTTAAATCTCCAAGAAGATTAGCTGGTTTGTCCCCACCAAGTGAAGCCATAAGTAAGGAACGCGTGACATGTTGAAATTCATGATGTTCAATATAACGGAACACGGACTTACATAGCAAAACTCGCCCAGGGAAAGTTTACAATTCTAACCTGTCCCCATTGTTGTCAGCAGACAATCCCTTTCCGATTAACATTCGTTGTCAAAAGACGCGATATTTTTCGAGATGGAATTCATAAAATCACTGAGAGTTAAAACAATAGTAGCCAACAATGAACAATAGTTTTGTTAATCTATTTATTATTTTGTCTTGAGGTAAATGCATTTTTCATCGCAAAAAAACCGATTGAATTAATTTGTAATCCCAATGCATAAATAAAATTTTGTTAAGAATAACTTTTAAGAAACGAAAATTATTCATACTCCACACTATATTATGAATGGCAGCGGTGCTATATGTACGTTTATGTTTCGTAGCATGCTGCGATCTACGCTTTCACCGTACCTAAAAATTATTATATTTCTCATGAAAGCAAATGTCTATCAAGCTGAGTGTGTTTGAAACGTTTTATGCCGGTCATCGAAAGATAGGCCTATTAGTTTAGTAATATCGCTTCGTTGATTCGGTAGTAATTGTAATAAACATTCATTGTGTGGCAAAAATATTTACTCATTTTTCTCTTAATCTTGTTCAAATGTAACCATTTGTAATCTTTTGCTATTTATTTATTATTTTTTAAATATTGTCAAGTTTGGTTGTTGTTGTTGTTTTGAACTAAGAAATTTGCTTCATTTCTTGCATTATCCGTCTGCGTTTATCTCACATTTATTTTGTTTTTATCTCATATTAAAAAAGGGATCTTTTTCTAAATTCACTGTTATCATCAAATTTTAGTATGATTTAAAAAAAAATTTCCTTTCTTAGTGAAAGCAGTAGAATGAATCGCACTTTACAGACCAGCCAACATGATATTAGGATCTTCTACAGCAGCCTTAATTTTGCGCAAAAACATAACGGCCTCACGGCCATCAATTAACCGATGATCGTTAGTAAGAACTACGTACATCATAGGACGTATGGCAACGTAAATATAAAGGCGTTTAGATTATATTACACAAAAGTAGATTTATACCTGTCTTTCCTTAAATATGATTTGAAAATTGGAATCAAATTGTGCCCAAGAACGCTGAAAGGAAAAAAGATGAAGCGTTTCTGAAAAAAAATGTTGGACTCTTTAACCTTGCCAGAAGCCATTTCCACCACCACGCACCCGACCGACAAATATCGACCGCTCGTCCATGGCCGCCGTTATCAGTTTTAGTAAATATCTCCAGAATCACATAAGTCATAATCACCAGTATCTGGTTTTTCTAATGAGATCTGCGCTTTACATATCAGCACATTGCGAAGCTTATGAAGAAAGGTTTTAGCTAGTCCCCTTGATTTTAGGACATTTTCGATAAATTTGCGGTACAAAGCAGATGACTGTTCAGCGTTTGTGCCCCTGCAGGAACGGTTCACTGAATATATTAATGTCGTGCGTTGAACCCTTGTTGAAGCCTTTATTATTACTACTAACTGAAGAACTGCACAAATTGCTTAAAAAATAGTTGATGGATGGATGTAAAGTGTGCATGAGCTTATCTATTTACAAAAACTTACTCAGCACTGCGTACGCTCCTCCCAAAAATTAATAACTTCCCAACATTGGGTGCGTCGAAACGTTCCATGCAAGTTCCTAAACCTTCAAAACAATAAATCTGGAATAAATAGTCAGAATGCGTTTAAGGGAAAATAAATGCTGTTTTTTCATACAATTAAATAACCGATTTCAAATTTATATGAATATATTAGGTTGGGTTGGTTAGAAATCCATTATTTTTATGTGAACTTCAGGACTTTATTTAATATGCTTCGGATTGTCCGATTTGGGTCAAATATGCACCGTTTTGTTGTATGATTTGTTGCCATTTTAAAGGGAACTTCAAAATGCCTCTCTCATAGAAGTCCTGGTCTCTATTTGCAAAAAACTCTAGTAGTCGATTTTCGCAATCCTCCCTAGATTCCAATTTTTTATCATTAAAGAAATTTTACAATTCAAGAAAAAGATGATAATCGCTTGGTGCCAAGTTCGGACTGTATGGCGGATGCATTAAAACTTCCCAACCAAGCTGCCGAAGTTTCTGGCGAGTCACTGTAGATGAGTGGCCTAGCGTTGTCCTGGTGGAACACGACACCTCTCCTGTTGGCCAATTCTGGCCGTTTCTGGTCAATCGCTATCTTCAAACGGTCCAGTTGTTGACAGTAGACATCAGAACTTAGCGTTTGGCCACATGGAAGCATCTCATAATGAATAATCCCCTTCCAGTCCCACCAAATGCATAGCAAAACGTTCCTGGCCCTTTGAGGTGCTTCACCGATCTTTGACCACGATCGTTTTCGCACAGGGTTATCGCATGTGATCCATTTCTCATCTCCAGTCACCATCCGTTTAAGAAATCTCATTCCGTTTGGCCAAGGCTTCGCAGATGGAAATTTGATCCATCATGTTTTTTTCTGTTAATTGGTGTGGCACCCAAACATCGAGCTTCTTTTTGAATCCAGCTTTGTGTAAATGGTTTAAAACTGTTTTATGGTCGATTTTTAGCTCCTGGGCGATGTTACGACTGCTAACATGCCGGTCAACTTCGATCATTTCTCCGATTTAACGACATTTTCGACGACCGGCCTACCTGTGCGAGGTGCATCTTTAACATCAAAAATTCCTGAACGGAATCTACGAAACCAAAATTGCACATAATTGGCTGTTACAGTATCGGAACCATAAACACCACTCACAATTTTAGCCGCCTGGCTTGCATTTTCGCCTTTGTCAAAGAAAAACTGTAAAATGTAGCGAATTTTCTCTTTGTTCACTCCCATTTTTAACACCCTGTAACTCACAACTGAATGCACCAAATGAAAAACAGCAAAAGAATTTTTTTTACTGCGAAATGTACAGTATGTAAATGTACAGTATCGGAAATTGTTTGATCGATACTTTACGAGAAATCTATCAGTGCTACCATCTACAGAAAAAATAATGGATTTCTTTTCCCCAAATTAATATCTAAAAATAAAGACCAAATATTCAAAAATGTGCGAAAATCGAACTTCAGGTTTCTAAAAATTTACTTAAACTAGTCAGAATGCGTTTAAGGCAAAATTAATGCTGTTTTTTCATACAGTTAAATAAAAGATTTCAAATTTATTGAAACCACCTGTACGAATATATGTAAAAATTAACAGCTAAGCGATACGGATCAAATTTGCTATCAGAAATGTGTAGAACAATTGCAACACGGTCATCAGGTGTTGTTTGTCCATGCCCGTAATGCTACATTACGCACAGCTAGTACACTACGTAAATCGGCGCAGTAGAATAATACGTGTGCCCTCTTTCTGCCCGATACCAATACCAGTAATTATGGATTAGCTATCAAAGCCATACAGAAGTCACGGAACAAACAATTAGTGGAACTGTTTTCGGCTGGCATAGCTATGCATGATGCTGGTATGTAAGAACGGACAGACATTTGGTAGGGAAATAATTTTCGGAGGGATACATTAAAGTCTTATTTTGCACAGCGCGTTTGGTTTGGGGCGTTAATTTACCGGATAATGCCGTAGTCATAAAAGGTGATTTTACTTTATTGATTTCATGTATATGTATAGTAATAGGATACAGCTTCGCATTACTATGTAAAATAAGACACGGTAGAAATGTTTAATGAACTTATAAAACCGTTTATGAACGAAGGTGATATATTTGTAATGATGTCGCAAGCCCAAGAGTTCCAGCAGCTCAAAGTGTGTGATGATGGGCTGGAAGAATTGGACGAATTGAAACGCAATTATTGTAAAGTTAAAGTATTTGGCGGTAGTGAAAATGTTGGGGGAAAAATTAATATATTAATGCAGATATGCCTATCGCGTGGCTATGTGAAATCGTTTTCTCTAGTCTCTGACATGTCGTACATCGTGCAAAATATAACACGCATTGCGCGCGCTTTATTCTCCATTGTCTTGCGTAATAATGATTCGATACTTGCAGGGCGTATATTGCAAAGTGTGCAAAATGTTTGAAAGACAACAGTGGGAGATAAAATGGAAAAGCTCATTCTGAGAGCAAGAATTCTCAGAAAAAAGAATTTAATGGCTGTGCCAAGTGTATGGATTAAGTGGCTGAAATAACAAAGTTCGAAATCGAAAATCTTAAATTAATTAATGTCAACTCTGTATCGAAGAAAGAGATTGATGACCTCACGCAAGAATTAGGAGCCTCTAAAGCTCACATCGCGGAACTTAATGAACAATTGAAATTAGGCAAACAACAAGAAATACTTATTAAAGAATTGAAAATTAAAGCCACACATTTCGAAGAATATATAAAAATCCAAAGCAGTTCCTCGGAGCAATCGCCCCCACCGCACACTATTCATTCGACACGTCAATTCAGTGATAAAAGCGTCGTTACTTCGCCGGAACTAGAGCGCAGCGAAATCAACAGAATCGAGGCTCGATTGCGTGATGAAATGGCCAAAATCTTCGTGACTAAGTTAAAGAAATTTCGAGTTAAAATTCAACAAACTTTAGAACAAAATCAAATTTTACAGAGAGAATATGAATATAGAAATGTTGAGTTGCAGCAACGTAAACTTGAGGTGGATTTGCTGAAACAAGAAGCATTAGCGGAGAGGCAGGAAATGAATGAAATTCTTAAACACAAGACTGACGAATGTATTAAGATGTTAGAAAAGCAAAGCATTCCTTTGCAAGAATTTCGGGAGGAATTGCACGCAAAAAAGTAGAAAATCAAAGATTTACTCAGGGAGTTAACAGAATTTCAAGCACAAATTGAAGCAGAGTGTCAATCAATCAAGGCAGTCATGAAACAATGGGAGGAACAACGTAAAACTGTTGATGACGTAGAGCAAGAGTGGAAAAATAAATTTAAGGTACTGCGCGATTATGATATCCAAGTAGCACAAATAAAACGAGAAGCTTATATAAAGGCCCAAAATCATCAACAAGTTTGTCAATCAGTCGATAGGCGAGTTTTGTCAACCAACAACAACAATAATAATAGTAATAATAATAATAGTAAAAATAAAGAAATTAATTCGAATTAATGTTCATAAATATGCATTTCTTACTTTTTAACATTTAATATTTTTAATTGGAATTTCGTTTTTATATATATGTGTATGTAAATGAAATGGATTTGTTGTTAATTCTCCATCATAAAATATTGTAATTATTATTTCCGTCTATTAAATGACTTGTATAAGAGTTTAAAAAACAAGAAATTTCATAATTTCCACACGACATGCAATTCTTACTTACAATATCAGGCATATATTAATTTATAAATTAATATAAATATGTTGAGGGATTATCCAAACGATAACTTCGCATTCATTCACTTAATCAATCAGTCAATCATTATGTGTATATTTTATAAGATCTCAAGTGAGATAGATATATCTAAGAAATTTCGGAAAAGTTACGTTGTGTTAATAAGAAAGAATGGTTATCTTTACAACAGAAAAGAAACTTTAGATGTTATCCTCCGATGCTTCCACACCACCCATGGAGTAGCTACAGTGGGCTAACTTCACTTCAGTAAAATTTTTACTTATTTCTCTTGTTCTTTTCGTCTTTATTATCATTTTAATAATTTTTTTTTTGAATTTATTCTAATTAATATTAAAATTTTGTTTTGTTTGTTCAATTTGGTCCTGTACCGGTTGTAAGTGTGCTCCTATGCTGATAGTGTACATGCTTTTTTTTCTTTTTCTTTTTTTTTTTTCTTCTTATTTGTTTTATTATGCTTATACTCAATTTTATTGTTAATTAATATTAGTTTTGCATTAAGAGCCTATTGAACTCGACTGCTATTTGTTTAGTTGAGTTTCTAGTATAAGTGGAATAAAAATAAATAAACAAAAAAATAGTGTCGATAATTTTTTTCTTATTGTTTATCTTCGTGGTGGTTGTAATCGTAACTTACTGTCCAAAGTAACTCCCAATTATTAATTAAACTTTTAGTTTCAATAATCTTAAGAGAGTAAATGATTTTTTTTTTGTGTTTAATATTAAGAATATACCCTGCATCACAAAAAAGAAAAACAAGTCATGCTTGAGAAGGTGGTATATTTCAATAGAGTTTATTGAGAGACGGTAAACTCGGTCCGTTGAATCTGTTCCCGAAATTTCGATGGTTGTTCCTCGTTTATTGCTTTTTTCCTTTTTCTCTTGCTAATCCTTACACCTTTATATATTTTATTAAACACTTCATTAAATATTTTTAAAATACTTTTCTGTAAAAATAAGAAGAAATTCGTACAAAAAAACAATTCAGATAACGATCGGTATGCAGATGCCCCGAAAAATTCAAAAACTCCTAACTAATAAAATAATGGAAACAATTATTAATTTGGTAGTCACTTTTAATTTGTCGAATTCCTTCGATTTAAAGACATCGCTTTTTTTCTAATTTCACTATTTTTAATCAATTTCTTCTATAGAAAACTGTTTTAATTTAAAATTTTTTTCTTTTTCTCACTATGTGCACCTTTAATATGAATTTGAATTAACTTATCCACAGTACCATATGGTTAGCACAGAGTTGTTTTAATAAATGTAAAATCTATCAAAAGCTACAAATTTGTCTCTGAATCTAAACAAAATGCATACATTTGTATCTGAAAACGACCAAAATCAATAAATTCTATCCATTCATCCGATAAAATAAAATGCTTTACCCTTTAGTTGTCTTCCTTCAAAAAACTGGCTACTTCAGCACTAAAAATTTGTACAAGAAATTATTTTGAAAAGCTCCGGAACCATTTCACTCCACCTACCTCGTTCTACCTACTCGCTACTGTTATGGTAAATGTGTAAAAAGCAGACCAAAAACTACAAAGCCTACGTAGGAAAGGAAGACGTTATCGCTTCGACAGCATAATAAAATAGCTCCACCTTTCAACGATGACGAAACGGTTAAATGTATTATACGGAGCTTTAAAAGTCCAGTATGCGTGTAACCAGCTCCTAAAGCGAAAATTGCAGAAAGAGCACTAAGCCCAGCATCCTCTACTCCATTCCAAGCAATCTTCATGTAAATTAGAAATATAATGCTTCACAATTGTAGTCTAATGAATTGAGAGTAACTTACTGAGGAATCTGGTTTGATATCTTTCCACAACACTTGTATATAAGAAATAATTGCCACATAAACCCATTGCATATTTTAAGGACCATTGAAGCACTTTTACGTTAGTGTAGGCATTATGAAAATGCGATCATAACAAGGTAGTGACACTAATTTATGTGGAGTGAGTAACGCCTGTCGTATGATGTTCTTCCCTTTGGAAGTGGCTACCGGGGATGGTGCAGGTTTCGACATGAAATTGTCTAATAGCGTACGTGTTATATGGACATCAATAGCAAGGCTGTTATGTATATTTTCGTTTGCAGGTCTTTAACCAATCGAAAACTCATGCTCGTAAAGGTCATAAAAAAACCGAATGCAAGATCGCAAGGATAATGTGGGTACTGCAGAAAAAGGCTTTGATTGTCGCACACGTTTGCTTTTATATAAGCTAATTAATAATTAAGTTTTGGAACAAATCGATGGCTTTATATCCACTGGCAAAGAAGCTGTTATTTTGCATGCTTATTCTAATCCAAAAGAATGAGCCGTTAAAATTTTTAAAACAACACTTAATGATTTTAAACAACGCGCCATTAGATTATACAAATACATGTTCAATTATTGAAAAATGTAAACAAATGTGTGGACGCTTATTCTCAGATGGTTGGCATTTTTATATAAATTATTGAGAGTATATACGCTATTTTCTCTAAAGACACCAAATTTTTATACATGCGACAGCTGTTCATAAACAAAATATGAAAATTCTTTTTTTGTATGCTGGATGTTATATGCTATGGTAGGCAGACAAAGACGTGAAAATTGTAGAAATCAAATATAAAAGTTGAAAACGATGAAGGAGTGGAGAGATGGGAAGCGATTATGCTGATATTGTATTAAGTCAATGGGTTCTTCCTCAAGATGATTCAAAGCAATTTTTATGTCAACAGACCGATGATACATTGTTAGCTCTTAATGATGAATCCAAACAAACCGGGCATTTGACTTTAAGTGTTGCGATGCTGTTTCGTTAAAAGCGCTTGTTATTAAACCCAAAATAGAATTTTAGGCCACCCAATGAACTCTGTGAGACACCCAATAGAAATTTATTACAAACCGAGACGACGACACCTGAATTAGGGGAGTTTCTTAAAAATGCTGTTGAAACAAGTACACCAATCAATAGGAAATTGGCCCTTCAGGAAATGGAAATGGAAAAAGATCCCGACGCAGTATTAACGGATAGCCCACCAAAGAAGTGGCGGTTATCGGACTTAAGACGTACTCGTACTAGTTCAAAGAAATAACAATGACAATAAAGAGAATTGATGAAACACGCAATTATATGTATATATATTTATATACATATATATATAAATGAAAATAAAAAAAAATTACAATAGTTATATAACCTTTATCAATAAGTTCTTGAACAGATGTCGGTACTCTTAAGAAATGAGGATTTTAAAAAATAAAAAAAAAATTAGAATAAGCACAAAGTTTTTTATTTGTAAATTTTGTTTCATCTCCGCACCACTGTCAATAGAGATATTTGGGATGGCAATGCTTTTCAATTCTGCTAGTTTTTTTTTTAATAACTGTGTGTTTTCACATATGCAATGAAAGAAGATAACGGTTTCTGCGAAACAAGGAAAATTTCGTAGGCTCAAACGCGCATTACTTCTGTTCAATCGATCATTTATATAGTGATCAGGATGGCATACACATCTGAGATTATCCGATATGGAAGAACTTAAACTGTAAATTGTTCTTCTTATGATTGTCGTAAATCGTTGTTTTCTTGTTGATGTTTTTTTTTGTTCATGTACGATTTTACTGGCTATGAGGCCGGCAATCAAAATTGTTTTAAGCTTGCTGAATGTGAATGTGTGCCTGCACTTTTCCTTCATGCTATCCATTATATTTCCAATTTCCAATTGGATGTTGCAAAAGCGTTCATTTACGAGCTCAAGCGTATAAGTGTTGTAGATACAGAGTACTACTAAGTGTTCACATCTTAGAACATTCCACACTTGGGCGTTACATCCAATGAAATTATTATTACATCCCGTTGAAATTGTTTTCATTGTATTTATATATATATACAGACATACATATATGTGTATCAGCGTAGTATTCATATAATATGCATACGCACGTTTAAATATTGGCACAACAACACTTTTTTGTTTAACTGATAACTGATTATATTTTTGATATTATATTTTTGTGAATGAGTTTTTTTTTCTTATTTGTGGTAATTTCTTTCTTTTCTCAATCTTTTTTGCGTAAATTACAGTGAAAAATAATCTGACGTTGTTGTTGTAATGAGGAGACTGCCTAACAACATCTAGCTCTCAACTTTATAACTCTGGCAAATCGGTTAAGTATATTGTAGTGTGATCGCATACTATCGTATGCACCCACTTGAAGTGTGACAAAATTATGCCACTTCAGCATAACCCTTTTGATAAAATAAAATGTCACACTTCACTTCGCATGTAAACAGTGATAATTCTGTTTATATAAGAATAATCTAGTGTGTGATAAGCATAATTTAGTAAGCAGTTACAATCCTGTTTAGAATAAGATAAGAATAATTTAGTGTAAAAATTTAGTATAAATAGTGCCTAAGAAAATAAAGAAAATCAGTTCTCATAAAGTAACTCAACCAAGCGTTTTACTCGCTAATAGCACTAGGCATTCAATCTGCCTGAACCTTTAAGATGAGTGACCGTCTTATACCGAGACACTTTGGCATTATAAAAGATGAATAGACTTGGCGTACTGCAGCCGAGCAGCTTAGGGCCTAATAATCTAAATACATCATACCATATCAAATTTATTACAATATCGATATATGTATATATCATTATTGTTGATGGCATTTAATGAAATTAATGTGTATTGAAAATGAGGGTAAAGAAAGAATAAAATTAAGCTTAAGCATAAACAGTTATACATTATAAAACCATATACATTTTTATAAAGTCTTGCAAAATGTCCCAGACATATAATTTTACTAATTTATACATACATATATACATACAAATATAATTATATTTAATAAATGCTTATAAGATGAAGGAAATAATCGAAAGTGATATAATAGAAAGATTACTTAAGTTTAATATTTTCCTGTACCATGTCATTTAAGTCGACCAATTTATCAATGTCGGATGTCGTAAATCCCAGTTTTGATATTTCCCCAGTCCAGCCTAACACATCAACACGTAATTGCAAACGTACCTTGTCATCATCGGACATGATCGAGTTGCTTAATGATACAGCGGACGCAATTGTACTACCACCAGCACCACTATTCAAGTTCTTTAAGCTTCTTAACGATTCTTCGGTTTTTTGCACCGAGGTTAAAACATCTTTAACAACGTCCGTGTAGCTAAACAAATGCCAAAAGATATTTTAATTAAAACTTCAGTGTGTTAAGCAGACATACTCACTCATTCTCCGCGCCGCACTCGTTTATTAAAGTATCTACTAAAACATATTCTATGGTAAATAAATGTTTCGTTATTGTTTCTTTGATATCGTTGAAAGACTTTTCCACAGTCTCTTTTAATAAGTTCAATTCTTGTTGTTGGTCTTGTAGCTGCGTTGGTAAATTCTTCAAAACTAATTGAACTTGCTGTCCATTTAGATGCAAAAATAAACTTTGTGTCTCCGCATACAAGGCCACTAGGAACGCGACTTCCACTAATGGCCAATTTGGATGTAATTTGCAAAACATCCGCAATCCAATGCGAAAGACGCAACAAAGTTTTTCTTGTGATTCTAATTATGTATCTGGTTTTATTTTTTTGCTGCTTGTCAAATGTTTTTGGGAAAAAACGTTGAAAAAGTAGTAAAAAATAACTATTTTTGCAATATAATCTTTGAGGTCCCAAATTGAAATTGAGAATATTTGAATATACAAAATCGAAATTTGAGGAAATTTTTGTAGTACCGGTACGTGCACTTAAAATACAAAAATTGGTTGAACAACAGATAATGGAAAAGCCGGCAGCTTTACCTCTATCACCGCCTACTCATATGACATATTTTTGCGAAATAGTGGTTTGGAAACATGTAATGTTTTTCCGATATATTCAGAGCATGGCCGATTTTTCCCGTTTTTGCACAAGCAGAAAACTAATTATTCGTTTGGATTTGATTACATTTTTTTTTTTAAATATACTTGGCTATGAGGTGAATAGAAAATGTGTATTACGGGATATTTGTAGCAGCCAAGCGGCACAAATTTGTTTCATAAATTAATTTATAAATTCGCATCGTTTAAGCATAAGTTAATGTGAAACTTTTAATCATGGTATTACATGTCATAACAGAAAGACTTAGCTGCATCCATTGACTAACTTTCATTATGATTTATGGATTTCATTCACCATTTAAAGTCACTATACTCGATACCACTTGCGATACAAGGATATATTAAGATTGTACGGATGTAATCAACAACTAAAACGACTTTATATAGACCCATCTTCTATTATACCGATCTAAGCTTGTCTGTCTGTTTGTTGTCGTTCTCTCATGTTCAACCTACAGGCAGCGACATTTGAGTCATTTTGATAAAACTTGGTTCCATAAAACTTATTCTTGGTGCTTGTCGCGGCCAACATATGCTATCAACAGTCGAAACTTTCTTTGGCCCAGGATAAAAGATGCAACCTTTTAATTTGCGCAATATACAATGCGTTCCCAGCCGTCTGGAACAGAGGCCGTTACTGGTAAAATTAAAGAGAAGTCTAATGCTAGTGACAAAGAATAAAAAGTCATGTAACGAAACTGAAGTATACATAACAAAACGGTCTAATTTTCAAAGTTTCATGATGAATATCAGACCACAACTATAACGTTCTTTTTTATTTTTATAATAATATTTCTTCAGCAATAGATGATTCATTGGGCTGTGCAGAACAGATTCAAGCAAAAAGTTCTTTACACGAACTTTGATTGAGATCATTTATATGTACAAATTTCATTACGTTACTATTCAATATAAATTATAAAATTTAGACAAATATTCTACTTCTGCTATCCATTTTCTTTACAGCAGACCTATTCTACAATGGCAATGTATGACTGCAGCTCTTCTACACTAGGGGATGTATTGTCACAATATTTATAATTGGCCCAGTATCAACGGATGGAACTGAGAGCGAGGAGAAATCGTCTTTTAAAAGTTGTATCTAGGTTAATATAACGAGAAACAGAACAAAGACATGAGCAACATCTAAGTTTAATATACCCGGTACCGCAAGTGGTGAAGGGTATAAAAAACACTTCCAGAAATCAATTCGCACACTCAAGTTTGACATTGAAGGCGAATGCGCTACAACATGTCAAGAGATAACATAAGATGATTGCTTCTTCTGTGCGAAAAGAGTTAACCACACATCCCAAAAACGTTAAAACACTGAAATAAATTGAACTGAACTGTGTGCTGCTTTGCTCCTTACATCTATCTATATGTGGAGTTATGAAATGAACGAAGAAAAGAAATTCTTTCATGCATAGCATCGTTATTTCCGTATACCTTTTGTGCGCGCTAATGCTCACGAAAACAGAAAGTTAATGTTATCTCAAAAAAAAAGTTGACGTAACAACTTCTTCTTTTCTTCTTTTTCGTAGCTAAACGTGGTTTATGGTACGCTCATTTCGATTGCCAATGGATAGCAAGACAAATGGAATTACATGCTGATAAACCGTCTATACTACTTACAGAATGGAGCAGCTGAATTTAATCCGTTCTCTTTTGGTTCAAAATTGGAAACAACTTCATTAAAAGTACTTACAGGTTTAATTCTGTTTCTTCCTCCAAAAATGAAATATTCTACCAAAAATGAAATATTTTTTTTTTAGATCTTGAATACAAATTTTACGACCAAAAACGCTTTTTTTCAATTTTTTCGCAAAACTCGTTAAAGCAAACCTATAAAAGTGAATATTGATATACAACATAAATAGTTGAACTCTAGCATGTTCTTGATCAACACCATGCAAGCAAAATTTAAAATTTAGATCAATATCGGAATTTCATAGATAACTTTACGGCTCTCTTTACCTTTATGTCTTTATACCTGACATCATTTGCTATGTGGATTGTATTAATTTTGTGCGAATATATGTAACACACAGAAGAACTTAAGTCCTTAAGGTAGACCAATCTTATGCCGAAAAATGCAGAATAATTATTTGCATTGGTTTCAGCATATTTGTCGGTCTGAGGTCTGTCCATGTAGTGCCTACTGATCGCAATCTCATGCTATCGTCTTCACTTGAAAAGAGATCTTGTATGGAAAAATAGAAAATTTTCAACAGCTTTCAGCAAAAACCAGTAGGAAATAATAGATGTGGAAAATTTGAATCGGATGAGATAATTTTTTTGTACACTTGAAAAATGGAAAAATAACGAAGCAATTGTGATTTAATTTGTTTTTCTAGTCGTAAATTTAAAGACAGACGTGAATAATTCCATTTTCTGATTAATATTTCTCTACCTTGCAAACTAATGTCACTACAACTAACTAATATAAATGGAAAATTTAAACTGTTTGAAAATTTTTTTTTATTAACAAATAACCAATTTGTAGGTATCGATGACATGCAAATGTGCGAATTAAGTCTAGAAGAAACTGGTCTTACACGCAAACGTGGAGCACGAATTTAATCGCGAATGGGAACGTGATGGTGGAAAGCCAAATAGGAATTTGGGTGCTAAGTAGAGTTCATGGGAAAATCGTAGAACTTTTAAAATTTCTTTTAAAATCGAAAACAACGTGCATGTCACATCTAGTTAGGCATAATTTTTAAGTAACAAAATAAAATCAAATCAATAAACAAAAATTATTTGTGCCTTTATATCGTCCGTATGTATTCTAAAGTATTATTGAATATATATATATAATTAGTTAAATAAATCGAACTTGACCTTACCGCAGTAACAACAGAAGGTTTCTAGTGAGTTTTATTTCTTGTCCAAGTCAATTTAGAATTTCTTTCAATATAGAATTTCTTTCAATATAGAATTTTTTTCAATATAGAATTTCTTTCAATATAGAATCACTTTCGATTTACAATTTCTTATTTTCAATTTCTTATTTCTTATTTGGATCACTTTCTTTACGAATTTCTCTTATTGGATTTAAATAACCTCAAATAAAGTTTAAAATAGTTTTGCTATTTTTTGCATTTTATTTAATTAATAACATTTCGATGTATTTTACTTATCCTTGGTTTCTTGTATCTTTTTCCTCTTCAAATACTTATATAATTATAGCTTTTTTAGTGTTTATTTATATTCATTCCATATAAGAATGCAGTTATTAATAAATAAAAACAAAAAAAAAAATATACTCATGAAATATTATTCGATTTTCAAATTTTTGTAGATTTATCTGCTGTAGTTTATGAATAATGAACAAGGAACGCAATTTTTAACATCACATTGTAAGCGTGTCCTTCGATCGATATGCGCCATTTTCAAAACCAGCCTCTGCCCAATAATTCCCAATGCTTCTGCCAGCTTCATTTTTGTGGCCAAGAGACAAACAAATATCACATAGATGGGCAGACAGCCAGCCGGACGTACATAAATCGATTTATAATTAGATGCTGATCAGGAATATATACACTCTCAAGTTTCTTTCTTGCAAACGCATCATTCTATGGTGATGGACGGAAAAATTACAAATGAGCCTTTCTCTTCGCCTCTCCATCTGTCCGTTTGTACTTTTGTTCATCTATCTGCCAGCCCGTCCGTCCAATGTCTGCCCATATAAATTTGTGTTCAAGGTCTAGGTCGCAATAGGCAAGGTAAAACTGTACGACCGATCTTGATTTATCTCTAAATTCAGTGATATTTCGCCAGCGTATATAACCTTTATCAATAAGTTCCTGAACAGATGCCGGTACTCCTGAGAAATTAGAATCCTAAAAAAAAAAAAAATTAAGGTAGGAATGGTCAGTGACGCTTTTCTAGTCTGAAACGCAACGCATCATCAAAACAACTACAACAAGATGAAGTTTTTTTTTTTTGTGCTTGAAGTGCTTGAAATATAATATATAATCTTGTATATATAAATGTATAAAAAATAAGCATTTATCTCCCCTTGTAGGTCTCCTGAATAGTTTTATAGAATTTTTACAGGCGTGGCATTCGATTTTGCCCTATTTTGAAAAATTTTCTCTTAATTCTTACCATAAATTCGTACAAGTTCTTGAAATATAATATATAATCTTGTATATATAAATGTAAAAAAAATAAGCATTTATCTCGATTCGCAGTCATCTGATAGTATTAAATGAGCGGTCATCATGAGATACGTCATCAATCAGAAATTGTACCTTTAGATCATTTAGAAATATTCCGCCTGCTTGATTGCCTACTATTTTAAAAGAGCATGAGAAGACTTGGATCACAAAGTACTTGCTTGCCGTCGATATTTCGGCATACCTCGACAACAATGAATTCATATTCCTTAGCTTTGGCACCCAGTAAAACTTGTCTAATTACCAGTTTTTGACCTCTAGGGTAATCCTCGCTATTTAAAGGAACATCCCACGACGCAGCACTATTTTCGGCGGCCAATGTAACTTCTGAATAAAAGTATAAAAAATGGATGATTAGATAAAATTCTTTATTGCCTTACTTGCGGCAACGTAAAATAAAATAGTTTAATAGAGAGTTCACAAACATTGAAAGCCGCCATTTTATTGCAGGTATAATAACGTCATTTGATTCTTGTTTTTCTATTTGTCTAAATCATCTAATATTGCACACATTCTGCAACGAAACTTACCGTAAAACGATTCTTCTGGCATGCTGATTCTTTGGATTTGTATAAATTAAATCAAGCAAGCATTTCTTCATAGTATTTGCATAAAATACAATGCCTGCAAATAACACGGCAATATTGCCAAATTTATAACAAATTTATATTTCTTCAACTATTTATCATTATGCTAAAGCACGTTTATCAGGACGTCTGGGGCAAAAACTGTCATCCTCACTATCACTTTGGAACAATAGCTTAAGATAAATAGATAAAAGATGTAAGGAAGCGCTTTGCTCCCTTGCTAATAACCAGTCCGTCCGCCTAAACGTTTATCCGCAGACGTCCACTAGTCAGTCCGATTTGTCCGTTTACACGTCTGTCTACTGAACATGATCAGCCTCCTCCCGCTCAAATGAACATATAAGCTACATACACAAAATGTATTCCAAGAATGTACTCAAAAACATAACCATATAGCCATCATACACAAAAATGTATTCCAAGAATGTACTCAAAAATATGAACATGTAAGATACACACACAAAATGTTACGGATAGGGGATGTGACGGTTACCTTAATCGCCTTCCCTGAATAACGAATAGTACTGCTGACTTTTACGGATAGGGGATGTGACGGTTAGCCTAATCGCCATCCCTGAGTAGCGAATAGTACTGTTGACTTTTACGGATAGGGGATGTGACGGTTAGCTTAATCGCCATCCCTGAATAACGAATATTACTGAAGACTTTTACGGATAGGGGATGAGACGGTTAGCTTAATCGCCAGCCCTGAAGGACTGATAGGACTGGGGGATACTGGGGGATGAGAAAATGTAGGACAGACGAGTGGCATGGTACATTTAATTTTTTTTTACAATTTTCAATTATTACTAACTTCAAATATAAAAAATGTAAATTTTATACGTTATTAAATTGAAATAAACAAAACGTCGTTGTTTCATTTATATTTAATTTGACAATTATTTATTTATTTAACATTTATTATTTATTTAGAATTGGTCTATTTTGTTTTCCATTTATTTTCAGGTTCGTGCCTTATTATTATTTTATACGTATTTGATATTATCGTATTTTATTATCTTGTTAAATTATATCTATTTTATATTATCATTTATTACTATTATAATATTATTTATACACATATATTAAGTATAATACCATGGAGAAAATTTCGGACAGAGTAGGGAAAATTAGCCGACCGAATGACTGAGGAAATTGGAAATTTATAACGCGCAATGCGTTCTAAGAAAAACTGATGCAGTTGGGTTTAGTTTAAGAAGGGTGGATAGAAGACGAGGCGGTCAGGCAGACTATATTTCATAAGCACAAGAATTGAGATTGGCGTTTACAGCTGAAGGCTGGCAGCGAGAACTAGATAGGTTTTTTGGGATTCACGTGGGAGGAAAACAGGTGGCACAAGGGGGAGATAAGGTAGTAGGGGGAGAAGAAGCGACGGATGTTCAGGAGACAACAGAAATGATAGACGAGCTAACTAGGGTGTCATGAGTAGTAGGTAGGATAGATATAGAAAGCCCCGTAAATTTAGTTGACGACATTTACACCAGCGGCCCGTCGACTTCGGCGCAGGCAAGGCTTAGCCAGGAGCTAGCGGCTTCAAGCTCGAAATGAGGAGTTGCAACGGCGCCTAGGAAGATATGAAGACTAGGAAGTTGAACCAGAAGCTGACAGTGTGGTGCCAGACATTGAGGTACTAAAAGAAGTCGAGAGTTCGATGCAATGTTCACCAATCATCAGGTAGTGTATTCGCGGGCGGAGCATACACTACATGCCTGCAATTAGATCGACGAGCGCACCAACGGGAACACGTGTGCCTGAATAAAAATCAATGCAGGGCATGAAAAATTGGACCTATGTTAGAATTAATTTGCGATATATTTGGGGTTGACGATAAGGATAATTCCTGTCTATATCTATCCTCCCTGAAAGGGCCTTATCAATCCCTTACTATTATCATTACTGTTACTGGCGGTATCGATTGAAGGAGACCTTCGGTTTTTAAACGCTTTCTGACGGGAAAATGAGGGCATTTGCCCGTTATATTTCTTAGTATTTGTAAACGAAACATCTTTCCACAAGTTTATGAGACGTTCTATTTTAAAGTTTTAAAGAGAATTATTTCTTTGGGTTTGCATTATTTACATTTCCATTAAAAGGAAAGGGGACTTCGCTATATTTGTTATTTGTTTTTTTTTTTCCTTTTTGAAAGAGAGATGTTTTCCAGTGATCTTCCGTAAGGTTTTGTTTTAACTTATATCTTCGAGAATTTTCACTGCATAGTTTCACGCACGTTTACGGTTTTTGCTTTTCCTTTTTTAAATTAAAATTTTCTTTTTAATTGATGCTATTTTTCGTTTAGCCTACTATTCATCATTGAACCACATTGGATGCAAACGCTTTTATCTCTTCTTAGGACATTCTAAACATTCAACGTCTCAAAATAAAAAACTAAATCATAGCAGTTTGTTCGTCGACCAACTTAAGATTTTAAGACCAAGGTATAGAAGAGTTTCACAACTAGTTCTAAAATATAAGCAGTGCGAAATATTTTCTCTGCTTATGTTTTTTTTTTTTTTTTTGAAAATGAAACAACCAACGTGGGCGTCGTCGTCGTAAATGAAATAAACGAGAACGGATCCGCAAAATTAATTATCACAATTAGCTAGCTCATGGCAATTAATAATAATACTAGTAATGTGAATGTATTTTGACAATGTCATATACCCTTACCTAAAAGCTGGTATTCTTGGATGGACTGGAAAAATGCTGTTATGAAAAATGCATTTGCTTACGATGTGTGTGCAGATGAATGTGTACCGGTATGTTATTGAAGTCCTATTGCTGTTTTGCTTTTGATGATGTTGTTGTTGTCTATTGTTGCTGTGGTGGTGGAAATGCGCTGAAGGTTGGTTGGCAGTTGTCGGGTGACTCAAGTGCACCGGACCTGCCTGCAATTGTACTTGCCGTTGTTGTTGGGCAGAAATGATGGTGAAACGGCTGATGATGTAGCTGCTGCCGTTGTCGCTGTCGCCCTGGCGTATTCCTTTTTTTTTTTTAAACTCATTTAGGCATCTGAAATAAAAGGATAATTAATGTTTGTTTTATTTGTTGTTTGAAAGAAAAAAGAGAATTTCTGCTTCGTCCGATGGGTTTTCTCCCCCGGCGAGATCTGCCTCCGGGTTTGAAGGGTTTGATTGTTGGTTTGCTATTGTTATTGCTGCTGCTGTGGTGATTATTGCTGTAGTTGCTATAAGACTAACTAACTGTAATCCTCCCGCGTGTATACTGGTTAACGTAGGGTAGGTGTCATTTTCTTTCGAAGTAAGTTTTCTTCTTTTTTTTTGTTTTTTTTTTTCTTAAAAAAAGTAGTTAAGTTTTTTTTTGGTTTCCTATTGTTCTTTTTTTTTCTTCGTAATCTTTTATTTGACTACAATGGCAACTTTAGAAGCAAAATGAAGCACGCTGATTTGTTGTTTTAGGTACATCGGTTGAAATGGTTATTAGATCCTTTTCTCTCTTTTTTTTCAATGTCTATGGCGTCGGTTGCTTTATGCAATGGTTGATCTTTCCTTTTCTTTGTAATTTTTATTTTCGCTTACTTTAGAGTTCATTCAAATTGTTCTGGATTCTTCCTTTTTTCTGTCTTCTGTTTTTTTTTCCCACTCGGCACTTTTGTGTTAAAAAGTTGTTTGCCACTTTTGTAATTGTTTTTTTTTTTTTCCATAAATTTGAACTTTTGCAATATTTTTTCGGCGTGTTAATTTTTGTAAGTTTTTTTTTTACCTCTACTATATTTTGTTTCTTTTTTTTTCTTTTGCTTTGTGTCACTTGCAGTTTTTTTGCGTTAAGATTTCTTGCGGCCGACCCGCACACTTTGGCTACCGTTTTTCTAATGCTCTCATATACTCTCAGTCATTTTGCCGACCACGATCAATTCGCCTTTCTCCGGTACTTCATTTAGCACAGGCTCTTATGTGCCTTTGAATGCCCGGCGTTGTTGTTGCGTGCTCATTTTTCGTATGTTTTTCGGTTTCTGTGCTTTTTTGCTTGTTCTTACCGATGATGTGTGTGTGGATGCCTTTGCATGCAATTTATGCTGGTTGTTCGAGGGTGTCTTCTCGTCACCATACTGGACAAGTCGCACAAGGTGCACGTGCAAGCGTGGTTACCCCGCCTATATGCTCGCCAACTCCAAACTCTCTACCTGCAAGTCCTAAAATCCCATCCCTCAATTTGAAGCATGCAATTATTTTCAAATTGGTTCCATCTCAACCTAAGGCCTTTTAAAGTGTTCGTTCCGATTTGCTCCTATATTCCCGCAAATGCGCATATCGCTATTTATAAGAAACCTGATGCCCCTATTTGTGATGTGGCCGAAAAGTCTAAATCTACTAATATAGTCATAACGCTGAAAGATTTCGACTTTCCAGAAGTAGTGATAAATATGGCTTCGTTACACACAATAAACATATTAAAGGCTTAATCGAACGCCTCGTCGACCTATGCTTTCGGGAACGCCGGCTTAAGATATTTGCTGGTGATGGTTAAGTTATTTACGCGGTCTTTTTGACCCATCGCTTCCTCCTCCTCTTCTTTCATGTCACGCCAGAAGTGACGGCAATTCAGCTGCTATTCCGACTGCCGTAAGCAGTTGCAGGTGTCTCCTTTCGTGGTATTTGAATTCCAACTTACGCAGGTCTGTAAACACCTCCCTATCAAGCCCGATTTTTTCTCGGGCTCACCCTCAATTTCGTACCTCATTTCATTGATGAGGAGGTAATCGTCGATTGTTTGTATCGGAACACCTGCAAGTTCCGCAGAATTGCACGATTTCGGCAGCTGATCTGGTCCTCTTCTTTGGACGAAGGCATAGTAACGAGAAACGCCTCAAGAAGGTCCTGGCTTACCCTGTTTGATTCAAAACTTGTGCCAGGGCAAGCCTTCACCAAATCTTCCATCAAGCTGGTGAAATTTGTAATCGTTGTTTCTGTGGCGACAGCAAGAGCATCCTTCTTAAAAGCTTTCATAAAATAGTCCCTAATTTGCTAGAGTTCGCCTTTGACCTTATTGCAATTTTGCTCCGATATGGACCTCCGATGAAATAAATTGACGAATTTTGACAGCATCGTGAAGATCTCGAAGATTGGCGCCGAGTCGTTGAAAAATTGCACCAGATCATTTGTGTAGCGCGGTGCTGTGACTGCTTAAATAGCGCCTCTCTGGGCCTAGAATAAAATAGTGGGCTCGACTTTTTTGTAAAATTTTGAAATTATTCTAAAGTTGTATTTCTGTTTGGTTTTTTCAATTGTTTCTTTGTACCTATTGAGCAGGGGTTTATAGGTTGTGAGGACGTTTCGTCCCTTTCCTTATGGCTGCGGAAGCTCAGCAGCCCAGGGAAGGAAACATAAGAAATCTATTGGTTGCAGGCACCTTTATTTTCGTGAATTCCTCTTGGTTACCCTTTATTTCCTAAAACGCGACTTCCTCGATCCATGACTAAAAATCGACTCTTCACGTCGAAGACTCAAACTGGACTAACTTAACCTATTTTTATATCCTACTCTTAACTTATCTCTAGCCTACGCTTAATCTAGTCTATTCTATTCTTAGTCTATTCCTACTCTATCTTAATTTATTCTTATTCTATGTCTATCCAATTCTTATGCTATGGCTATCCTACCCTTATGCTAGGACTATTCTATTCTTATATTATGCCAATCTTATTTTTATGCTAGGCCTATCCTATTCTTATGCTAGCTTACTCTGTAGGACTCCCTCTCTCCCCAGCCAGAGACTGAGAGCCCGTGAGGCCACAACCAGGGACGACTTTGTGTCCTCACAGATCCTCCGTTCTTCGGGGGGAAAGAAGAGTGCCTTGTGACACGCCTCTCCGGCCAGTCGGTGACGGCTTCGGTATGGCGCAGTGCTGTGCTGCTGCAGTTGTGTTTTCTGCTGCTGGATTAGTTTGGTTCGAAAAGTGGCCGCAGAGCCTGTTGCTGGCGCAGAGCAGGGTGCTATCACTTCGATGGCGCGAAGCCTATTGTCTTCGGCTTTCCGACATCGGGATGTCAGATCGTTGGTCCCGCCAGCTCTTGTGTACCTTTGACTTTCCGGCATTGAATCGCCTACAAAACGGTCTTCGTCTTCACCGTAAGAAGCCTGATGACGGCTTTCAATATTATAATGAGTGTCCACTCCTCCACACGCGGGAATTTAGATGTAGGACTACTACAAAACAATTTGAAACTGATGAAGGAGGTTGGATTAAACTCGCGTGCTGTCGTCTGCGTTAGAAGTCTCCCCTATTAGGAAGCAGTACGCTCGTTACCTGCTGGAGTATTTCTAATCCACGGCTATTTACACCGCCTGAAATGATACAAAGCAAAAATTGAGAGCAGCAAACAACAATACGACCATGATATAATTGCAAAATTTTACAAAACAGTCCCGCCCACTTCTCCCTTCTGGGCCCGGAGAGGTGATGTATAATCGGTCACAGCACCGCGCAACACAAATGAATTGGTATAAATTTTTCAGCCAGCCTCGCTACAAGCGGCAATTAATAATGACGTTTTCAGAAACGACCCCGAGATCGCCGAGCGCACATGTGGGATCTTCACGATGACGGCAAGTTCATCGGAACTCCATATCGGACCGAAATTGGGAGGACCTCAAAGGCGAACTCCATAAAGTTAGCGACTACCTCATAAGAGTTTTTGAGAAGGACGCCCTAGCTATCGCAACAAAAACGACGATTACAAATTTCACCTGCTTGATGGAAGATTTGGTGAAGGCTTGCCCTGGTACAACTTTCGCGTCATACAGGGTAAACCAGGACCTACTTGAGGCGTTCTTCCTGAGAATGTGTTTGGCAAAACGGAAGAGAACCAGATCGGCTGTGGAGATTGTGCAATTGTACAATCGTCTGAGGAACCTGTAGGTGTTCTGATATAAAAGAAGAGTAAAAAAAAAAAAACGATTACCTCCTCATCAACGGGGTGAGATACGAAATTGAGGAAGAGACCAAAGAAGAGTACACACCATTCGGGCTCGATGGGGAGGTGCTTACTGGAACTTAAGTACCACGAAAAGAGATATCTGCGGCTGCTCGCGGCATTGGGAATAGCGCGCTACATCCGTGAGCAGCTAAATTGCTGAATTGAGAGGTCGACGTGGCGTTCGACCAAGCCTATAATGTGTTTTACTCAGCAATGGATAAGCACATGTTGGGACGAGGCAAGCGCGTGCAGGCAACAGTGGTGGTACGGCTTGCCTTTTTCAGGACAGCAGGATCATGCAGTAGCGGTATGATCCGATTTAATTTACTGGCATTCGTACTGTTTACGCTGCTAACAGGCAGAAACATCAGGGAGTCAATTGATTGGAACGCGTCCGCATTCTAAGGTAATTACAACATTATATGAATTCACTTCCAAATTTCTTACTTACGTTCTCATTTTTCACTTTACGTTAAAAAGATCCATCGTATCTTTGCTATAAATGCCTTTGCTAAGTTACAATTTATTGCGAAGTAAACAAGAATAAAGTGAAATAAGTATTAAAATTAAATAATCTTAGCAAACGTACGTATAAAACATACTAAGCCGCTAATTACGAAGTCAAAACCAAAAATGCTTAGTTATTGCTAGTAAATCTCATGCAAAAGTACGTTACAAATACTGAAAGAATGCAATGTTACAATCGGTATAACCATTTTTAAACTGCAGATTTTTGGTATGTCGCGAAAAATGCTAAAACCTATCAGAAAAACCTAATTTCATTACCCTGGTCAGGGGACATTACCTCGAAATTCGCCAAAAACCGGTTCTCTCCGTATACACCAGACCGTAAAGGTAAAATGTTGTAATAATGTTGCTAATGAAATGTTCGATTTTATACACATAATGATTTTGTCTTTTTTCAGCATGTGTATTTAAAATTATACATTACGGACATTTGTTTGTAATAGTAGCGCGTTTGTCCATGCACATGCTTAAGAAATTATGTGCATGTTATTGGGTTGTCATCATTTTTCTAAATATGAATAGTGTACAACTTTAATCAAAACATTCTATAGGCTAATAGAATAGAATATATGCTATGGGAAAAATGTTTGTGCGCGCTTGTTGATTAGCAGCCACTTAACTGCCTGCTTTTCCTTTCTTCTTTATATCGGTGAAAATTTAGTTTATGACTTTTCGATATAACGTCGTATATTCTAAGCCTCTGCCATATAACTTTACTTTACTGCGGTATCTCAAGGATGGTGTGGAAAACCGTGCCAGACGATAAGGAGCCAATTTTGGTTTTTCGGCACCAGATGATAAATTCTCTGTCTGAAATTCATTCACTCAAAAACGTTCCGAAGTGTAGTCATGAAAGCAGAAAAAGAAAGCTCACACTTTTTTCAATCTTCAAGTCAACGAACAGTGTGTGTGCGTATTCTGGAAATAGAAATTTCAATTAATAATGAGCAACCGATTTATTTCACTTGTACTTTCAAGCAGCTCCCTTCTGCATTTTTAGTTTGACAAACTTTCTTTTTAGAAAATTATGGGGAATTATTGAGTGAAAGTCATGAGAAGGGATTATGTCTTATTCTGGAAAACTGTGAATATCTCGTCAAAGCATTGCTAACGTCGCCAAGAAGGGAGTCACAGAGAGAAAATCTAAGCCGCAGCCAAATGTGGAATGAAAAATGGTAAACCATTGGATTGTTGTTTAAAGCTCAAGAGTTACCTCAACGCTAGATTCGCTGAACAGTAAAGTTGCACTTTTCCCTTGATTTGAGCAATGCGCCCAAAGTACAACTGCACAAACGAGTGATAATGGAACTTTCGCAAAAGTTAAACAATACCCTTGGATGGCTTTATAGGAATGCACTAAAGGTTAATGCAAACCGTTCTCATTGTCAGGAACATACTTAACCAGGCAAGCATAAAAATCTTCCTTTTTTTCTTTCAAATGCCCACTTATTAGTAAGGATGTTCTTGTAAAGGTCTTTTACCCTTAGAGATTTTCAGAGGGCGAACTGAAACCGAGCTTAAATCAGTTATTTGCCAGCGAGGCCATTTCCTTAAGTACTACGATATAGAATTAGATGGAAGTCACTCTACAATTTTACGTGGAGACAATAGCTCGTATTCAAAATGTATTTGCTTTGGCTGTAATAATAGTAGTTCCATATCGAACAATTGCAAAAAATTTGGGCCTATAAAGGTGACGACGGGCCTGTACATGTATATGTATATTCTATTGGAATCATACGATATTTTTGAACTGAACTTTTCGGTGACGTTTATCTAGTAGGCTGTACAAACTTGGTAAAGAGTTCTCTTTTGAACAACTTTCTCAACTCCGATTACAGTCGTCCAGGAAATGCAGACGTAATACCTAGAGCTACCACATGTCCCTGGCCAGGCACTACACTCCAAGTGTTGAAACTTCCTATATATCGACCATCAGATATCAGAGTTTATGAAACGGTTAAACGTTTACTATCAGCAAGCTCGATTAAAAGGGAAGCTAAACTGTTTAAAGGAAAATCGAAGAAAGCTACAACTTTGACCGATTTAACTCCCAAAGGAGAAGTTGGATCCACTTTTGTACACCAATTTTCTAGCGAAATTAATGACGCATTTTTAATGAGCCTTGATGTAAGGCCAATCACAACTTTAGATGAGCGCAGCAAAATCTGCAAAGCGGGCAAGTGGCTTTACGGCACTCCTGGCGTAATGAATCCTGATCAAATTACCAGTCTTCTAACATCGGAAGATGAAAGACGAATCCAACCGAAACGAATGATAACAGATCACCACGCGGTATTCGCATGGAGTCAGGCAAGAGCTTGTTTGTGGGCGGTTTAGCACGATTAGATTTCTTGGTAAGCGATGCGGAAGATTTAGAATATTTGCGAGTGTTTTTGTTTGCCTCTTTAAATCATAGGAGAAATACAGCACGGAGAGGAGTTTTATAATAAATATTTAAACACGCCGTTTTTGCAGTTAGCCTTCGGTGATGCAAGTAGGCTTAGTAGATGGCCGGCTTTAAGGCTGTCTCAACAATGCTTAACGGCGAAGGGTTATATAGCAAAACCAAATTTTTAAGAATTATAAAAAGATTAACTTGTTCTTCAGACATAACGTTATCAACTGCTGGATGGGTTGGCTTACGCATATGGATAGATTTAAATACACCGCCCCACAAGCAGTGCCCCGATTTATTTATATGTATTTATGAGTTATGTAATTATATTCTGTAGAAACGAGCCTTATATATGCATTATATTTTATAAAAGAAAAGGAGTTATTTCTCTTATATGTAAAACTTAGTATATAGTTAGAATAAAAGAATTAATGCAAAGCAAAAAAAAAAAAATTTGAAACGAAAGTAGTTTAGAGGCCTTCGGACTCAAGTTCGGAGTTTTCAATAGACGTCATTGGGCGAAGAAAACCATAGGCGGGTTGGGTGTAGAACGATGCAGGGGCATGAGCGATACTCGTTTAGTTTTTGATTTGCCACAAAATTTAATTCAGTTAATAGATTTCTATAGACAAATAGGAAGGATGTAGACATTATACGTTAGACACGTTTGTCATAAAAAATTGGGCTTGCAAAGATGCACCTTACTGTACTGAACATTGAAAGATTTGGACGACAATGCCACCAAGTAAAAGAAGGAACGCAGTCCAGATTCATCTGATCAGTGTTTTCTGAAAAATAGTAAATAAAATAACTATAATTAAAATAACTATACTCTGTATTCAACCGTTCAATAGCACAAACCGTAAACTAAATGCTATAGTCAACCATCATACCGTGGTCTGGCTTGTGCAAACAATAAATAGCATGCAAATGTACAATTACGAGCGCCACAGGAAGTAGAAGCGATTTTCAATCTGCGACCGGTGATTTTTACCTCTTTCTACATAAAATAACAGCTTTCGATTCAATATTGTTGAGTTATCCACCGTATCACACACACTTACGATTGGTTGCCATATTTTGTAATCAAGTATACTATTTTGTTTCCATTTCCTATTTACATATATTTTATATGTTTTCTGAATATATTTTATTCTTATATTGTCTATACATCTTTCATAATATACCTTTGCGCTTGCACTTACACATTTTAGGAAGGGTGTGATTATGTATATGACATTTAAGGTGACATTTATCCATGCGTATTTACAAATTTGCACATATATACGTTATTATTATTATTATTATTATATTAATTTTAGACTAATGAAATGAATTCTTAGACTAAAAAAAGACATTGAGCACTAGCAACACAGTCTATCGGCTCCATATATACGTTAAAAACCGCATCTGGAATGAAACTAACAAAGCAACAGCTATTATTGTCAAGAATTTAAGAATATTTTTAAAATTGATTATGAAAATATTAATAAAAATACTATTTTTTCTTAAATTAAATTAGTGTTTGGATGAAAGGAAAACTTTAAATTTTTTGAATAAATTATTTAAAAGGGAAATATGCGAACGTAAAACAATATTGTTGTTAAATATTGCGTTTAAAGGGTTGTTTTTCCAACCTTCAAGAAGATTGGTGAACATTTTTGTTGCTCCCATCAATAAACGTATTAGAGTTCAAAAGTTATGTGTGAGAGAGAAAGGTAAGGCTATTGTATATTTTAATTTAATTTTTTTAGAAATTGCCATAGGAAATGCCTTAGACAATTTACAATACAAAGAATAAATTCATATATTTAGTGTTGCCACAAAACAAAAAAACAAAAAGAGTTTATGTATATATATAAATATAGTTTTACAAAAGAAATATAAAGCAAATGTAGCAACGATCATTTCATTAATATCAAAACACTGATAACGAATTTTCTTTTGCTAATATATAACTCTAGAAATGCATTAAATAAACTTTAACTCTCTTTAGCGGAAAATAGCTCACGGGTTGTCGGGACGGGAGGATTCGGGTATTTCCCATTGAAGCTCATGGGCTGACGGAGACCGGTGATAAGGCAAGGTAAAGAGGGTCTTAAGGCGTAAAGTCAGCCCGTCCGGTAAGTAGATATTGTCCGCTCGTTGGTCTATATTTAGAGAGACATAAGGAATTTGCAGAGAGATGGCGTGTTGGATGTCAACCCAAATTTGTAAGGGCGAAAAGCAAGAATTGCTTCTGAAGTGATTCTATTGAGTTACCGTGACACTTATCGGAAGGAGACCGCACGACCGAGGCAAATTCAAGTATGGAGCTCACCAAGCTCCTGCATGATTTGTTTGTTACGACGAGGTGGTGAAACTCGTGAATGGCCACTTAATAAAGCCGAGCGCTGACCTAACTTTATTAATGGAGAACTCAACGTGCAGTTTGAGCCGTAACCTTTTTGTGAATAGATGAAATACTAAGTGGCAAACGGGTTCCTCCTTGGGAAATATAAGTTCTTGCATTTTTTTAAGTATAGTATCATAAAGTTATATGAGCGCCATGTAACCAAATTATGTAAATCGAATTGAAGAAAACAGAAGTGCGTTTTCGATGTAAAGGAAGAGAAGAACTTCACGTATGCCGCCTACCTTAAGATATGGGCTGACTTAATCACCGATTGAAGCTCATCAATGTACAGGAAAAATAGCGAGATTCCTAAATGGCTATTTTGGCTGATGTCACGGCAAGTTCATCGAATGCAATTGATTTGAAAAGAACTCGGAAGGAGGTATTATGAAGATAAGACTTTAACGAAAGATTTAAAATAATTGATATAAAATTGCAAAGCTTTTGTCTGGCACGCAATTATACTTTTATTAACTTAAACCTTATACGTCACTGTGTCAGTTCCCAACTTGACAATTTAATTCTCTGCTGGAAACGTAAAAACACAACAAAATGAGTTGGGTTAGTACGTAGTGAAGATTTTATCTTTTGCAGATAACTGCAATAGTTTTTGTGATTGTTACAATTAAATTTACTCTTCACCGTAGAGCATTTGAAGTAGTCATGCGAAATCCCACTTTGCATTACTTGCATCTATTTTGATCTTTTTCACTTGAAAAAGGGAAACAAATTGGTACAATATATATTCAAAATATTTTCTGTCATTTTCAACCCATTTCGCACTCGTAATACGCTAGACCTTGCTAATTCCATAATATGGACAGCAAGAGTTTGTGGTCATAAATATTTCACTTCGGTGTCGATGTGGATGGATCTCGTGGACTAACCTATGACTTTTTGCACTTGGGGTTTATCGTGGCCGATTAAAATTGGTCAAAGAAAACTCTTCCTTTCTTGCCCGGCAAACATTAAAACCGCGATTTTGAAACAGTTCAAAACAGCAATTTCAATCAATTCATATTGTAGCCATTTTCCCTCCTCTTGGATCTTTCGCATCGTTTGCAAACATCCCGAAACAGTTGATTCATCAATTGGTAAGCCATACGAAATTGCTTTGAGAGTTTGAGTTGCATTTTCGTCCAATAAGTATTGCAATTCATCGTCATCGAAGGGTTGTCTGATCGAAACGCTCGAGAAGGTACCTGAGTTTAATTTCTTATAAAACGATAATATTAGGGTTTTTACATTTCAAGAATACAGATATTGATTGACAAAAGAATTTTGAGCAATGTGTATTTGGGGGAGTAGCGTGGTACACTGAACTAGCACTCGCAGAGGATGCATACGCTAAATCCTGGATAGTGTAAATCCTCACGTAAACCGAAAGGTGAAAAGCGATTTACAACTATTTTAGCAAAATTTTTACAACTATTATCTAAGCATATTTCATTACAATTGGCAGCCACATTATGCTGAAGAAGGTTCATATCAAATATTTGACTGATAAACATATTAGATACGTGGTAAGAACCATGTAGCGTGAATTATCGTTGCAAACAATGCGTGAAAAACCGTTGCGATGTGCGGTAAGCTAAAGTCATCGAACACTGTAGCAGGTTTTGATACTTCAATGATGTCGCGAATAAGCGTAGCTCGTTTTACATAAAAAAAGGAAATCAAAGGATATTTAAAAACAAATCAAGTTTGTTACAAACTTTCATTCAAATGGCAACAAATTCGACCTATAGAGGAGTTGAAAGTTCCGATTTCTCGAAAATGCTGACTCGATTTAGAATGATTGATAGAAATTTCTTAGAATTATAACTTTTAATGTGTTCGGGTGATGTATTAGTTCCATATCTCGACACAAATATAGGTTTAAGGAGTATCGTTAAGGTCACATTACTCGTAGTACAGTTTTCGGAGATCAGTGGAGAAGGATTTTGAATAGGAGAAAAAATCGTAGGACTCTGCTTGTGTTCGTAAATCGTCAGGGCCAAGGTGGTTTAGAAGGGAAGGAGGAGATTTTATTCTTATTTAAAACATTTGGGAAAGCGATCCCCTTGTTCTCGTGGTTTCCTGTTGGACTCAAATTAAGGGCAACAGCTGGAAAATTATAAATACTAACCAAAAGCTAATCAATAAAAATGCATACAAGCACAAGGACAAACCACGTGAGCAAAGACCAAATATTGGAAACGGAATACTTAGAAAAAGCTAACAGCAGATATATGGAAAGAAGACTGTTAAGAAAACTTATAGAAAGCAAAAAATATACCTTTCCTGTAAATTGTCGCTCCTCTCAATTTATTTATTTATTCCATTTATACAAGAAACTCAACTAAAACAAATTGGCGGTCGAGTTCAATTGACTTTTAAAGTAAATCTTAAATTAATTAACATTAAACCTTAGTATAAGTACAATAAATCAAATAAGAAGGAAAAAAAAAGGGAAAAAGCATGTACACAACTAGCATAGAGCCACACCCACAACCAGTACAGGACCAAATTGCAAGTGAACCGCTAAGCCATCGCAAACATGCAGAAGCAACTAATTTTCGACTCATAATGACTTTTTAAGGTTAAAAGTTAGTTCAATTACGACATAGGTAAATCGCGCGTATTAAGCAATGTTGCTTTAATCGACTTTAAAGAGTCCGTTAATGAGAATAAGTGATAGACATCATTTAGATTCTTGCAAAAAACTCTGAGTTCGCAATTATATTTACATTGACTAAGTTTTACCAAGATAAAGTGCCTAGAGAAGCGGTTAGGGACATTAAAGCCTATCTCAAGAAGCAATGCGGGCGAGTCAATTGTACCATTTATTAATTTGATTACGAAGCAAACCGCAAGAACAAATCTACGTTTCTCCAGTGACGGTAAGGATAACAGAAGCAACCTATTTTTATACGGTGGAAGAGGTGCAATCGGGTCCCAACCCAAATTCCTAAGGGCAAACAACAAGAATTGCTTTTGAACAGATTCAATTGAATCTACGGAGCACCTATATGAAGGAGACCACACAACAGAGGCATACTCGAGTATGGGTCTAACCAAACACATGTAAAGCCTTTTCGTAATATAAGGATCATCAAGCTCTTTGGACCACCACTTTATAAAACCAAGCGCGAACCTGGCTTTGCTTAACGAGAGTTCAATATGCAAATTGAAACGTAACCTATAATCAAATTGAACGCCTAAATCTGTGAACGAATCGACGTCCTCCAACTTGAGCGAATCAATACTGAGTAATGAACGACTTCCTTCTTGAGAAAAAAGCTTCTTACATTTATTTAGATTTAGCTTCAGGAGATTCAAAGAGCACCATGCAACCAAATTATTCAAATCGCTTTGAAGATGAGGTGATTGCGATTCTACGGAAAAGGAAGAAAACAGTTTCACATCATCAGCATACATTAAGATCTCGCTGAATTTAATCGCGGAGGGAAAATCATTGATGTAAAAATTAAATAAAATGGGACCTAAGTGGCTACCTTGAGGTACACGGGGAATTCATCCGAGGTAATGAGGTTAAACAAACCCCTGAATAATTTGCCATGCAGATAAGAGCTTTACCATTCCAATAAGAAGAAAGGTAAGCCAGAGGCTTGGAGTTTAAAAATAAGTAGTCTACGGTTAACCAAATCAAACGCTTTGCTAAAGTCAGTCTATATGATATCAGTGCGAGAGCCACTAGAAAAAGCCTTGAAAACATGACAAGTTAACTCTAACAAGTTGGTGACTGTAGACCTTCCCTTTCGAAAACCATGTTGGAGAGGAGAAATATACGATTTCATGGGAAAGGCTACATGCTGAGCCACAATTCGTTCGAACAGTTTAGGTAAGACACTCAACTTGGCAATGCCTCTGTAGTTCTCTACAAGTTGCCTACTACCACTTTTGTGAATAGGAATAAGAAAACAGTCTTCCAACACAAAGGGAAAACACCTAAATTCAAGGACTTGTTAGAAATTTTAAAGATAACACCGTATAGATCGCCAGCACAAGATAGAAGTACACATGAGGGGATTCCATCAGGTCCAGGCGAACAATTATATTTTAGAGAACTCAATCCTTCAAAAACGTCATTTTCAGATATAACAAAGTTAGGAATTGAAATCAAATTAGAAATCGGATATGAATAGTTTGCTGATAAATCAAAATTGGCAAGTTTTGTCGGAAGTATTCCGCAAAGAAAGATCCGAGGACTCAGAGCCATTAAAAGACACATGCGAAGGATTTATGGAGATTTTTCTTTTGGAATTAACGAACTTAAAAAAGGATTTAGGATTAGCAAACAAGCAGGATTTAACAAACTGAAGTTATCTGCAATAGTATTGGCGGTTGAAGGTATTGAATTTATGCCTTGCCACTGAGTAAGCGAAATAGTCGAAAGAAGAACCACTTTTCGAAAATTTTTTGAAAACCTTGTTTTTTTATTCTTCTAATATTTATTTGTTTTATTAAACCACGGGGGACACTTACTTCAAGGACGGGACTGCTTGATCGGAACGGATGCAGAAATAACTTGATTTAATATATTGTAGAACGACGACAGTAACCTGTCAATACTTCCCACTAAGAAATCAAGCACAATATGAGAAAGATGTGATTTTAGCATAGAACCATTGATTTTATGGAAATCATAAAATTTATATGTAAAATTTGAATTTGGAACGTTATAGAAGTTCAACGAACCAACATGCTTGTAATGAAAGGAAATACCCAATGCTGGGTGATATGGATCCCCACGTAAACTAAACGGATGACAACGATTAACGCAAATCTCAGGAAAATTGGCAAGGCAAACATCAAGCAATCTACCATTGCTGTTAGGGGTACCATTGTATTGAACTAAATTATGATCAAGTAATTCATTAAAGAACACAACTGTTCTATCAGATGTTGAGGTAGGAATCAAAGAGCCAGAACTATCGCTGTAACACCAAGTGACTTGAGGCAAATTGAAGCCACCCAACACAATGACTATATCAGTAGGCTTAGATTGCTTGGCCACTTCACAAATGAATGCTGCCTATTTCTTATATATGGGAATATCCCAATATCGGGGAATATAGGAGCAGGTCACATATAAGTGTTTATTAGGAAATTTCACTCGAATGACAATAAATTCAACGTCGGGAGTAATTGGAAATTCAAATGAGTAGGAGGAGACTGCCGAAGAAATGGCAATTAAAACCTTACCACCATTGCGACACAATCGATCGTTTCTGAAAACTTGAAACGAATTATGGAAAAGTTCAGACAAATGTAGATCCGTCTTCACCCAAGTTTCAGTGAAGACCAAACAGGAAAACTACGTGCTCACTGAATTTAGGAAGGTAAAACGAATTTTTGAATTTAGGTTCCTAACATTTTGATAAATGAGAGATAATGAGCCTGAAGAAATATTCAGTTTTTTGAAGGGGAAAGAGCTACTGCATTAGCATTACCGGGTCTATCCCGAGGGATAAATTCCTTAATTAAGGATCCAACCGGCCACAATGGTTTATTTAACATCAAAATACATATTTTCAGTCGAAACTAGAATTTTAAAAGATTAGATAGCTCTAGATTGAGAAGGAGCGCTTTAAATTAACAGAAGGGGCTTTCGCTGCCAGATAACTTTTTATGTTAGCAACAGATGTATCTGGTGCTAGTCTTGACACAAATATTGCCTTTCTGGGAGGAACTGCCTTCAAGCATATGTCATCTGTACTAGGAGCAGCAGGGTTCATGGATAGGGAGTTATGAGTTGGGAAAAATATAGAAGGTGTAACCACACTTGCACGAGCAGCTTGCGCGACGTGCCCAGTTCGGTGACCGGCGTTCACAATCGAACATCCAGGAGGAGAGTACGATTTCCTATTATCATTATAAGTTTCAGGCGAAGACGCATGAGACGATTGAGTGACTTCAATGGGAGGAGATACCCTTGCCACTTCAGTTTAGCTTAAGCCAGAAGGATTGCAACTTTTATGTTACAGACCGACTCAACAGTAGCAGAAACGCAAACATTCTTTGTAGACTTTAAGGAATCGCTAACTTGCACCGACGAAACGGACTTAGAAGAACTCAGGGGCGACGGACCACACGCTACGCTACGAGTTGAAACTATGTTAGCTGGAGATGAAGATGACTGTGCAATATAACGACACTCATCAAACCTAGCCTTGATTATTTCAAATTTCTCCCACAAGGAGCCGAGATTTTTGCAAATCTGAGAAACAATTTCTCGTCTCCGTGAAGAGTTTGTAGAAAACAATGTCCTGCTTTCTGCAGTCAGGACATAACCATCGTAAACCTTTAGAAGGATCAAGGACTGCATGAGCAGCACGGCCGATAATACCAGCACACTTTGCGTGTCCAAAACGATCACACAGCCAACAAGAAATGAATCGTTCAGATTCAGGGCCTATTTTCACACGGCATGGTGTAAATAAGCAATCCATATCCATTGAAAACAGCAAAAGTAAATTATGAAGGAAAAAAGAAAAGGAAAGAATAAAAAATTTCGCGGCACAAATTTTCAGCAAATTAAGGCAAATATCCTACTTCCCTGCCCATAGTAAATATAGAGCGAAACCTAAAAAAAACTGTAGACCAAGATTAACAGGCAAAAAGAGAGACTTTTACCAAGAGCTAAATTGCTGATTACACTAAACCAAAATGATTTTTTCCCATAAATGGTTAATAAATTAATATAACTTAAATTCACACTTTATTCTTTTAGAGAATTTTTAAAATTAAACACGAATAAAGCAAAAAAGCTAAGAAATACACTAAAAAAATTGAAATATTTCTTGCACAGAATAAAAACGCGACTACAAAACGCACGCAGAGTTGCCAAACTGAGAGAGTAGCCAGCAAACATTTATGAATTTGAAGCCAAAATTCACGACTCATAAAAAAAGAAGAGAGACCTGATAGGTCAAGATAGCACTGTCTCTCCAGCTCCCTATTAGTTAGTTACTCAATGCTCAAATACCCAGATATCCATTTTAGGTGCAATCATTGTGATTGTACAGCTCATTCAAGCTTTGGGAGCACTACAACACCAGTTTAGGTAATACTGTTTCCTCCCTCAGCGGACTTAAGGTAGGTTGACTGTTGGAGTAAACGTAGATGAGCTTTATCCTTCATTGCCTTCTTAAGCATTCGGAAGCATATGCGTACATTACACAGATTTCTGCTTGGAATATGGAGAAATAATATCCCATTGGTGTGACATTTTGGATACTCGGGCCGCATACTCCACCCTCAGTTCTGCCATTTTTAAACGTGCGATGTAGTATTTGCTTGCTTAGTACTAGCTACGCGAGGCAGTGGTCCGGTGTCTTGACAAAGTGTTCGTCCATGAAGATTTTCAATACCTCTACCCAGCCCGATGCGGACTGACGAAACGCTAACCTACTGTACACATAAGGACCCTAGGGCCTTTCAATACTCATTCTGCCTGTTCGTCTCCCTCCAGACCCAAATAATTTGTGGAAGACGTTAAACTAATTTTTTCTCAAATGTTACAAAAACCATATTTTATTTCATGTTTTCCTTTCATTATTTAATATGTTATTAACAGGTTGGCAGATAGTTACGGAGAATTTCCTTAGTGCCAATTATGGACATTTATCTATATATTTCTATATGTGTACTTGTAGTAAAATGAGTAGGCGATGGTTTGTCTTTTTTTTAAAGAAAAAATAAATTTTGGAGAAGTCAGTTCTGTGATGTGTGTTAGAGTTACTCATCAATTTTTTTTTTTTTTTGAACTGTAAAAAAAGAAAAAGCAAATTTAAAAAAAAAGAACCAATGATTTTTTGTAATGTGCGCCGTTTTGTTGCAGACTCATAAGAACAGGTGGATACATGTTTACCATCTTAGCCGACACAACTTTTAAACTATAGTTAGCCGCTTCCGGATGCACAGACAACTTGTAAGAAACAGCAAAAGCTCACAATGTGAACTTAATAAACAAATAGACCACCACTAGTTTTCTTGTATTTTATTAAGCGGCTTATACGCTAACTTTATACGCTAATATATTTTTAAATTCCCGACTATTCGACATCCTCAACGAACCAATCTTTAATTTCACTTAAACCATTTACCTTACAAAATACGAGCAAACATTCATTGCGCCTTGCCTTGGCTTGGCTTGGTGTCTTCCTCTTGCTTCTATATAAAAACTTCTTTTAAGCGTATACCGGTTCTGTTGTGAGAACAAGTAACGTTCGTTTAAAATGGATGCAAAAAATGTCATCATAATCACCAAAGCAATTGTTTGACTGGTTTCTCAACGCAAACGCAACGGGACCTTTTCTTTTTGCCCTTTCGAAAAATAGAACAAACCGCCTTTCTTTTTGGCGTTGTCAGGTTTATTTCCACATATTGTGTGCTTTTCATAATACCAATCTCATGCTGTACTTAATTGAATAATTTTTTTAAAACTAATGGTTTATTTAACTTTATTCAGATTGTATGATTAATATAAATATAGATGTTCCATGGTTTTATATACGTGTGTGAACTAAAACTTTTCAAAGATCCCAAAATTTTCAAAGATTACAATATACTGATTTCGGTGGAAGAATGAGAAAGATAGACAAAGGTGACCGCATTCCGATGTAGGGGTTAAAATCCCACTCTTATTACCTTTCAAGTGGAATTTTCACTTAAAAAAAAGCGTTTTAAAAATAACGACAAAAGGTATTTTATGAAGTTCATTTTTCGATGATGCGTTATTCCTACCCTTTAGGTTGGTTAAACGTAAAATTGTTTAACAGCACACTTGTAAACACTTCATATTTGCATTTTATCTTAAGTTCTTATCTATCTGCAAAAACCTAATCACTTGATGTTCAACAGAACTTGTTGTCAAAAGATCATGAAACGCTTACTTACAATGGCCTGCAAGAAGTCACTATCCAACAGCTTTAGACGACCTTTGTGGAGAACAAGCCAAATCTTCTAAAATCTCCACTCCAAACTAGTTCACCGAGGCGGGAGGAATTTGATATAGAAACTTTTATTAAACCATTTTTCACGACATACGACTACCGGCAGCAGCTCAGCTGAGCGTTTGCCATTCCGCCTGAGTGTGCATTTTAAAGAAACAATGCTTCACTCAACATGTTACTCCTCTCCAGCCTGCTTTTTCCCGTCTTTAGGCTTCACGGTTTTCCGCGCCACCATTAAGATACCATAATAGGCGCGTTGCCAATTTTTGTAAATGGCTGGCATCCCCTATAAGCCTACGCCATCGTTTAACTCAAATTGAAAACTACAATAATATTTATAATAGTATATATATATATGTAATAATAATACAATAACATAATAATAATTAAAACTCCGCGCAATAAATACAAGGCATGTATATGCGCTAAATTTTAGGGTTAATGAACTATTGCAAGTAGATCAACAGACAAACTGATCAAAAATACCACAACACTCTGACTGACGTTACAAATCGATCGATGATAGCGTTGATAATTGAACCTGTAGAATCCTGCAGAAATAATAAAACGTCAGCCATAGCGATTGCGACTGCAACAAATATTTATATTTTTGATATTCTTTATCTGGGCAAGGTCTATCCCGACTTCGGTCGCGTTTTGGATGCAAAATATCCTCGCAAAATCGTACATAATAATCATTCCATTGTGGATCATTTATAACATCGTTAAAACGTTAACTTGAGCGGAACATTCGATACTTTCTACTGTCTAGTAAACGATGAAAAGACACAAAGAAGTCTTGAAGAAACAATGCAAGACACGTTGAATATGCCATTTACGTATTTCAAGACTGTGGAAACCGAAAGAAATCCGTTTAAACCTTATAAGCGGCCTTTAACGAACTGGCTTTCGTTAATTGCCACGTACTGCAACTAAAACTTAAAAACTTTCAAATTTTTTTTATTCTTAATTTAATTAAAATCAATTATTTTTATTATTAATTTAATTCAATAAATGTCAATCACTAAATTGTTATTTGTATCCAAAAGTACAAAATATTCAGTATGTATATTGAATATACATAGAATATAATTGTGTACATACAAAACATACATAATCTGCTGTTATGCATGTAGATTGTGCGCAGATATGAAAAGTAACGGCTAAATGCAGAAAATATTTTGCACATTCCTTATCGAATAAAGATACCGCCTGCAAAGAACAATTAACTCAATTTAATTTATTTTGTGCGATAACACTAAAAATTCACAAAAAAAATTTATAAAATGAAAAAAAATGTATATTTTATTAAGCCAAGCATGCCAACAATTTAACTCAACTTTCTTTCTCAACATAAAAAAATTGAACACAAAAAGAAGCCGGGATGCTATAGTCGGCATGCATTCCCGTTTCACAGGGCTTGGAGTTCTTTATATTGGCTTGCCAAATTACAAAGCATCTCAATGATAAAAGTTCACTAAAATGCACTTACCAATTAATGACGAAGCTAAAATTAAATAATGAATATCTACAAAATCTGAAATTTATTTAACACAGAACAAATTTTTTAGTTTTTCGTTTCTTTCAATTTTTATGCTTTCATAAATATTAAATTAAAATCACTTGATTTAAAGCTAAACCAATTCCAAAAAATTTTTACTAATTTTTTGCCAAATTTTTGCCAATTTTTATATATCTTATATTATTTAAGAATTTTCAATTTGCAAAACTTCTTCGCGCACTTGTGAAATGCTTTAAGCTGTTAGCTAGATTTTTCTTTTACACCGTTTACAAAAAAAGTAGCATCTATGGAGAATGTAAAGAAGACAGAGTCGCTTCGAATAAATATGAATAATGGTGAAAATAAAAATGTTTAAAATAAAAAATGATAATAAAATATGATGAAAAATGAAGAGCAAGTACACGCGATGACTTTAGAAAAACATATACAAATCTGTCATAATAAAATACAAATCTATAATGCATCTAAATTACTAATTTTTCCTTGTTTTTTTACTACTTTGATTTACATTTGTTGGGATGGTTCATATTGGCGGCTTACAACACAAGTATGCACGCCGCCATACCTGTATATACTTGTACATTATGTATGTAATTTTCATTGTTATATTGATTTCTTGACATCTGCGATAAGAACAAACAACATTCATAAGTTACCGTTATGCATGCAGATTGTGCAGAAAAATGAAAAGCAACAGTTTGAATGCAGAGAACTATTCTGCAACTAAAGAAATCAACTTTATTGTGGCAGCATACAACATGGACAAAAATGTGCCTTTTATTTATTTTGGTATTCATTTCAAGAATTGTAAAAAGATAAATTAAGAAATATAAAGTTCGCTCCTTATGGAGACTGGGTGTAATCTTATAACTACTGATAGGAAGAAATGGATAAACGGCTACTTGCCAATTACGGCAATTTGTTAGAGTTAAGATTTTGTGTTTGGAATATTATAAGTTCTCTTGTGATTCGGTTTTTAAAGGTTTTACCAATAGATCCGCTACCTAAAATAAATAAAAAAAAAGAATGTTAGCCACACCTCAATTGGGCAATGATTGGCCCATTGGGCCAACAAAGGCGTTCCGAAGTTTTGGATTTTTGTTATCACATGGTAGGAGTGCAGCGTGCTGATGGCAAAGATAATATATACTTTTTAGAAGTCTTAATCTTTTAACAATTGCTTAATTTTCCATACTTGCTGAATTATCAGGTTTAATGTGGTTTTGATGCGCACGGCTGCCTAATTTTAAAATGTTTCATAGTGTTTAATAAAGTTTAATCAAGTTTAATATGGTTTTGATGCGAAAGTCTGCTTAATTTTGAAATGTTTAATAATGTTTAACCATGTTTAATCAAGTTTAATGACGTTTAATCAAGTTTAATTTGGTTTTGATGCGCAAGGCTGCTAATCACAGACCGCTCAAAATGTTGAAACTTTATTACTTTCGTTGTTTAAGTTTTTTAAGTGATGCTGCTCGATCATTTCCCAATTGTCAATTTTGGTTTCAACGGTTTAAAATTGATTATTTTGATGTCAATGATAAAAACCGGCCTGGAGGACCAAAAAAGCAAGAAGATAAAGACGAAGACCCAGCTCAAGTTCCCGGCGAAATATCGCACGCGGCGACACAAAGTTGAAAGTACGAAAATCAATCGGTAATTGGATCGCTGCCAAACTAATATAAGTTCTTTTGGCACGATATCGTCAAGTTGCTAGAAGTATGGTAAAGTGTGGTAGAAAATGGTGGAAAATATTTTTGTTAATATGCATTGTACAACGTTTTCTCTATAAATGCCTGTTCAAGCGAAAAACTATGAAAATGGATGGTACCACCTAACAACATATGGTTTATGTACAGGAACCGATACTTTAAGGCTTCTTATTCCTCTTCCAGTCTTAACCATTCGATGCAATTTCTCGATTCAACTTCTTCGACTGACTTGCTTTTATCTTCCACAAATTCGTTTTTATTCCCTTTTACAACCAAGTAACCAATAACAAATTTCATTATTACTTATTGCAGGTAGAGCGTCATGAATCTGTAATTGGTGTTTCTCATTTTATAATTTCATTTCTTAGGGCGATCATTACATATATATTAGTTTGGGGAAAAAGAAATCCATTATTTTTCGATAGATGGCTGCACTGATAGATTTCTCGTAAAGTATCGATCAAACAATTTCCGATACTGTACATTTACATACTGTACATTTCGCAGTAAAAAAAATTCTTTTGCTGTTTTTCGTTTGGTGCATTCAGTTGTGAGTTACAGAGTGTTAGAAATGGAAGTGAACAACGAGAAAATTCGGTACATTTTACAGTTTTTCTTTGACAAAGGCGAAAATGCAAGCCAGGCGTCTAAAATTGTGAGTGGTGTTTATGGTTCCGATACTGTAACAGCCAATTATGTGCAATTTTGGTTTCGTAGATTCCGTTCAGGAATTTTTGATGTTAAAGATGCACCTCGCACAGGTAGGCCGGTCGTCGAAAATGTCGATAAAATCGGAGAAATGATCGAAGTTGACCGGCATGTTAGCAGCCGTAACATCGCCCAGGAGCTAAAAATCGACCATAAAACAGTTTTACACCATTTGCACAAACTGGATTCAAAAAGAAGCTCGCTGTTTGGGTGCCACGCCAATTAACAGAAAAAAACATGATGGATCGAATTTCCATCTGCGAAGCCTTGGCCAAACGGAATGAGATTTCTTAAACGGATGGTGACTGGAGATGAGAAATGGATCACATACGATAACCCTGTGCGAAAACGATCGTGGTCAAAGATCGGTGAAGTACCTCAAACGGCCAGGAAGGTTTTGCTATGCATTTGGTGGGACTGGAAGGGGATTATTTATTATGAGTTGCTTCCATATGGCCAAACGCTAAATTCTGATCTCTACTGTCAACAACTGGACCGTTTGAAGATAGCGATTGACCAGAAACGGCCAGAATTGGCCAACAGGAGAGGTGTCGTGTTCCACCAGGACAACGCTAGGCCACACTCATCTACAGTGACTCGCCAGAAACTTCGGCAGCTTGGTTGGGAAGTTTTAATGCATCCGCCATACAGTCCGAACTTGGCACCAAGCGATTATCATCTTTTTCTTGAATTGCAAAATTTCTTTAATGATAAAAAATTGGAATCTAGGGAGGATTGTGAAAATCGACTACTAGAGTTTTTTGCAAATAGAGACCAGGACTTCTATGAGAGAGGCATTTTGAAGTTACCTTTAAAATGGCAACAAATCATACAACAAAACGGTGCATATTTGACCCAAATCGGACAATCCGAAGCATGTTAAATAAAGTTCATATAAAAATAATGGATTTCTTTTTCCCCAAACTAATACATTAGAACAAATATTTTCACTACAAGGGCTTCTTTAGACATGTACTTCCCACGGATTTTTTATTTTTTCTTTCGAGTTGCGTTTAATGTCACATAAAAATTATTGATCCCAAAAGAAAATTATGTTATATACAGTTTTCTTAAGCATCTCGGTAAACAAAACTGCTCAAAATAGCAGCAAAAGTTTTAAATTCCAAGTACACCTTACCAAGTGAAATCGAGGATATCATTTGCAAGGCGATAAATATATCGCCGACAACGCACAAAGGAAATATGCAATCAAATCCTGATAACATCACGTCACTATCATCGCAGCCAAGTACTACGTCGGCGTTATCACAACGACGATTTCGATGGCCTTTCACAGAGCTTGCAATAGTGTGTGACAAAGCAAGTTGTCTCATACCTCAAACTGCTACCATGAGTTTACCTAAAGGAGCGTGCAACATATCTGAGCATCTTAACTTCCAGCATCCAATACCATCTCAACATTGCCAGGAACAAGATGTTGGTGACTTTCCAACAACTGAAAACCTACACAATCCGGGACATAACGAAGTAGGTTCAATCGAACTTTAACGCTTTTCCTTTTTAAGCAATCTTTTTTCCTGTCGACGTTTTCAGTTCGTTGACGTTGAACTGGAACACAAATATAAGGTACGTAGAAAATTAATTTGACCTCCGCCAAACGAATGCATTTTTAACAAAGTTGCGAATTTTTTATCTTAAGTTCTATTTTCCTTTTCAAAGATGAATTACGGGATAAAAGCTGTGGAAATGGCTATTGCTAAGAAAATAGTTGAAATTGAGACACTCAACAAAAGACTCGCATATATGAAGGAACAATTGGGGGATGTGCAGAGAAATATCCAAATTAAGGAAAAGATTATCAAAGGGCTGATCAGCGGTCAAGGTGCTATCGTCCAGGTGTCTAAATTAAATTTGCACAGTATTTTACTCCAAATTTTAAATTTTTTCCGGAGAAAATTTAAAGATTGCCGTAGAAAAAGAGAAGAATACGTCTAGGAAATGCAGCAGTATTATTTAGGAAAAACCAGTAAAGAAGAAGTCGTTAAAGCAGTTTTATTTCCGCGCTTTCCACGTGCGTTCGCTGTCTTTTATAGCCGTTGTTTGATATATATAAGCGTATGTAAATCTACGTTTGCAATGTGAAAATTTTTGAAAGATTAACGAAATTGATGCGAGATTTTACGTGGAAAATTAGGTGTAATAGAGACGTGGAGTACCTCCTTTATTGCTTTGTTGTGGTACGTTATTTACTACGTACCTTTCATTATCTTCACTATTCCATTTGTGAACTGAGTTGGGAATGTGGGCTAGGCCTAATTTGGACTGAATTAAATGAAATTGAGTGCAATATTCAATGAAAACAGCTGTAATTCAAAATAAACATCAAATTTATAGTTGAAAAGAAGGAGATAATGCAGCGTACATGTGTTTATGTATGCTTTCTGGTGCTGATGACATCAGCACACAACTGTTTCGTAAACTATTTTTTTTATTTTCAGAACGTGCAAAATAACTGCCAATATACTAAATCTCCTTTGCCCCAATACACAAAGTAAATATCATATGTACACTACTAGCACTTTTCCCGATAGTTGAAAAAGTCGATATTACTGCTCTTATTAACAATAAAACTTAACAAACAATGTGCTCAATGTCTCTTTTTTTAGTCTAAGAATTCAATTCATTAGTCTAAAATTAAAATAATAATAATAATAATAATAACAAACAATACTTGATATTTTCGCCCCATAAGTATCTTACCTGCTTTATCCAAAGCTTTTTAGTAGCTTATGGTTCAAGGTTGGTAATTTCATCGAAGAGTAAGAAAAAAATAATTGGCAGGCCTGGAAGATTGGCATCTCTTATAGACAGAGAAAAAAATGATGTGGGAAGAAGAGCGTTTTGGTGTGGAGTAGAGTGAAAAGATAAAGAATATAAAATTGCATTATATTTTTAAAAATAATTTGCTTTATTTTGTTTTGAGAGGATGGTTAATTATCCATTCCCTACTAGTTTAGGAAAATTCCTATCCGATTTAATATACTAGGGGAGTCTCAGCGGGTTAGCCGCCTCATTTTATTGGTGTCCTTCATCTCTTGACGATCCGCATTCCTTTTATTCAATTCCTTATATCGCTAACTCGAAAGCTTCATTTTAGTACTAAAGAATAAATTGTAATTATCTATCAACAACCTAACGGCTATGAATTAAAATTAAAAAGTATCTCTACCTAACTCTAATGACCTAACGTCAATGGTCGTAGCACGGAACAGACGATCGCATTTCAGAATATACGTAGTTCGGCATCTATAGTGCGCCATCCCAGCGGTTTAAATCAGATTTCTTCAATACGGACGGTGGTGTGTTGGCTCGTCAACGGTTCGATCCAGAAGAAGGAAGTCATCTTCTTCATGTATACACGGGTCACACCGAAACCAGCAGTAGTAAAAAATTTCATTACAAAAATTTTCAAGGTTAATCCATCAAGTAGCGGCTAAGTTATAAAAGCCATACAGAACAATGGATTTCTAAATTCGTTGTAATCTACTCAAAAACCACTCGAAGGTCATATTGTCGATTATGAAAACGAACACTTTTAGAGAATGCTTGACTGAGACGAGATGATGACAAGATGATTTCCAGAATCCATCTTTCTCTCCGAAAATAAGAAGCAGTGGATATCTAGATTATACTTAAATTACTATCACAATTTCTCTAGTTCCACTACCTTTTTCTGTACACATCGCCCTTATGATCTTGTTATCCCGCGCCTTTTAAATCAGATTTTGTAAATGCATTTATAAAATATACAGAAAATAGAGTAATAAACAAATATAAGAAAGTAGGGTTGCATATATAAGTAAATAGATTTGTCAATGTAACATGTAAGTTAAGCACCACCCTAACGAACTCTGTAATAAACGCTGAATTTCATAAGCGACTGTCATTTTAGCTCATTGTAAACAGTTCTCACAGGTCTCCTATTGCATCTTACAGCTTCCATTTCTTTATGTTTTCATTAAATTATTTATAAAGTGCTGGTTGCGAATAATGGGTCAACCAAAAGGATTCCAATGTTGTTAAATAATTTTGTTTAATCTGTTTAAGTTTGACATTGAATAAGAACACATGATTTAAGTTCTACTTAATCCTTTTAATAAAAATAAATAATCTTAAAATAAAATCAATTCAAACGGTGAAATTTATTTAACTAGCGCCCGAACATAATTCGGTGAACTAAGGTTGGTGATGCTACGGCCTGCGATAGTAAAAAAGAAAAAAATTTATCCTGTGAAAGCAAAAAGAGTAATTAAAAGAATTCTAAATAAAACAAAAGTAGAAGAAAATTATATCCGGTCGGGACTCAATCTTTTATACCTGTCAGCATTATCGTAAAAAAGACAGAAAAGGCAAAAGAACTAAATTTTCACGCTCTCTAACATGGCGTGGAGGATTTGTTCTAACTTCAAAATAAACGGTTTTCTCGAACGGGACTGTGGACCTTGCAGTCGCGCCCTCGAAAAAGTTTAAGTCACTTCTAAATTTTTTTGCAAAGTTGTAGGCAAAATTTTCATTTTTGCTAACGATAGAATGTTTACTACACAGTTGCGCAGACAGGTATGTGGATAGACGAACAGAGGGACATGAGGGATGCATTTCAAATTTGAAACTGGCCAAGAATTTATAGTATTGAAAAAGAAAAGTTTCATACACTATAATAATAGGCAATTTTTCGCGTTTTTGTTGTATAAACAAAAAGCAAAGGACCTTGTTAAGGACAATTTTGTTAACAAAAACTGCACAGGAAATTCTGGCTACCGTGAAGCGGCACAGAAAGCGACAAGGCTCCCGACTAGAAGCGATAAAAATGGAAGCACCACTGCAAGCAGCAGCCAAGCCGAAATAGTGAAGTAGTGCAGCAGCTGAAAGCAAACCGAGAAAAGAGAATCAAAAGGGAGATGCCAACAGCATCAAGGAACTCATCGATTATGACAACAATCATAGTATTAATATCAGTAATAAATTTTACATTTGGCTACGTAGTAATGACACAATAAAAAATAAGAGTAAAGGTGTTATTGCCAAAAGAAATAAAAGGAAATTTAATTGAAAGAAAAATGAAAAAGAAAAAAAAACAATTAACGTAAAGGAAGAAGGATATAGAAAAGGAAAATATTTTAATCAAAGAAAAGGAAAAATGGAGTAACAGAAGTACAGGAAAAAGCAAAAGAAACAAACTTGTGACGTACAAAATCTTTGCCGTCCATACATTAACTGTCGCATGAAGTATGTGATTTGGCTTCATTAATTGTTATTCAAATCAATCTAGGTAATTATTTTACCTAAGCAAAAAATCTTATAAATAACTCGAAATATATATATTTATATCTGCTTTACCTTTTTACGATATTATTAACGTTAGTTGCAAAACGTATATTATATAGATATACATACACTGTACATAACTCATCCACAGAAGAGTGCAAGAGCTTCCATGAGTAAATAAACATACGTTACTCAATGTAAAAAAAAAATTATATATGCTTTCACCACGTATTCAAACTACTCATCAGCTCCATCTTCACGACGGAAAACGGTTGTATTTGTAATAAACTTGGTTGTAATACATCGACAGTCGTTTACTTTGTATAAGGATAAAACGGGATCTTTTGTAGATGTAGCTGCCGAATTAATAAAAAAACTAGTTGATGAGTTTTAAAATGAATTGATTAACGTAAGGTAATCATTAATATTCAAGAGAATTAGAAGAATAGACACATGTTATTAGACCTCTACATTTCTAATATTCTTTACCCACTTTAGGTAAATTTTCCTCCAACTAATACGTTACCAAATTATATGAAAATCAGCAATCCTGGCTGGCATAGTATAAATAGCACGGAAAACCAGCCTTAAAGGGGAGTCGATCATTGGCTTTACAGCAGTAATGCAAGCCAGCCGTAAGCTGCGATCGGTTAGCCGTGCTTTTGAGCTCAGGAGATTTCATTTTCTGAACGCTTGCGGTCAATAAAATAAAAGCGAGACTGACTTTTTTTTGCTTTTACGACGATGCCCGGTAGATTGCTCCCCTGCACTCACAGTCGGCCGCACTTTGATGGAGTTGAAGAGAAAGATTAGAAGAGCAAGGAAAGGCGAGTGACGCTAACACATGGGTGACATATCGCGGATAATAATAGTTATTTATTGCATTAAGCGAATAAAATCGAGAGTAAGTTAAACTAGGGGGTTGTTTTGATTGGCAACGCAAGCAGTAGAAAAGAGGGGTACACTCTCCGCAACAAATTTCCATTAACGTGCACCCTGACGCTTCTGAGCTGACTCCCACATTAAGAGATAAAACCATACCGCGTTATAAACTTACGAAAAATAAAAATTGAAGTAAGAGAAAAAACAATCAAGGAAAGAAATAAAAAATTAAAGTTAACAGGAAAAATATTAAATTAATATTAAAAAATGAAAGTCGCAAATTCTTGGCATATATTGAATATTTTAAATATATTAAGGTTTGGCGTGTAAGTCTAAAAAATCGGAAATTTACAAAACTAAATTTTAAGATTTTAAACCCTTGCGTCATTTTTTATAAGATCATAAGCCTATTTGCTGATAAGTTCATCACAAGTTAGTGGAATATTAAATGAACAATGAAAATTTAAGCCGGCCATCTATCCTGAGTACAAGTCAAACCTTCAAGTTTTAAATTTGTTCGACATGCGAGCACAAATAAAGACTTTGTATTGGAAATCATGAGCGATGAAAGAAGACGTATAACTCAGGACTTAGAAGACGATAATGCTGACCAAACAATTGATACCCCAAAGAACGTCAACCTAGACGAACCCAACTCCCGCCAGACGTAGTCAACTCTTTAAAAGAATTTTCGTGGAAATCGGGAGAATGCAGCTCGTAGAAGAGAAGCATCAATAGCATACTAGGAATTTATAATCATTTGGAAGGCAACCCAAAATATTACAGCCTACTAAACGGGGTATGAAACAAAGTAGTAGGACAAGCGGACACAACGATTAAATTCTACATTGCACAACTAAACTGCAACAAGATATCAAAGTGTCTTAAAATGCATTCAGATGAGGGGCAAGAGGGATCTAGAAACACTAGTGTACTAGGGAATAAATACGTTCAGAAATTTCATGAAGATATTTGCCAGCATGTCTCTCTATTCTCAAACAACATGTCCTGTATGAATATGGGCACGCATTCATTACACAATGTGAGTCAAGCATATTGCAAAAAGGCATTAGACACATTCGTAAGAAGGCTTACGTACGACTTACTTTATTCAGCGTAATTCCCGCAAGCACTGATCTTTATTCCAAAAACGGAATTACTAACCTATTGTAACGGCCGCGAACAAACCTCGGGTAGGGTGTCTGTCGGTCTGTATCAACCGCAAGCGGCGGAATAACGGCATGCCGTTAGACAAAATCATGCGATTTTGTGGTACCGCTAATAAATCGCATGATCTTGCGGTATATGTTTATTTTATTCTTTTCTGTTTTCCTTACTTACAAGTACAGGCAAAAATCGTATGATTTTGCGGTATCTTTGCTTGCGTTTGCAAGTACAGGCAGAATCGTATGATTTTGCGGTACTCCTTTTTTTTTTCCTTTTGCTCTTGCAAGCATAGGCAAAATCGTATGATTTTGCGGGATCTATGCTTGCTCTTGTGAGAGTAGCGGCAAGCCGTTATAGAGAGAGCAACAGGAAGAAGAAGAGGGAAATTGGGTAAGAAGGAGAAGTCTGTCTGCGTTTTAAAATTTAAGTCAGAGGGAATAGTTTTAAGTTGAGTTTAGTTCTGGGGAGTTGAGTTCGAGGAGTTGAAGGGAAACATCAACGAGTGCGCTTGCTTTTCGATTGTCCTTTGGTTGTGTGGCTGAGCTCTGGCGATTTTGTGCTTTTGTTAAATATGAGCCCAAAGATGACCATTGAAAAAAAAAATATCAAAGAAAAGAAATTCTTAACGCGCGGAAACGATACATTTATAAAATTAGCAAAGTTGTGATCGGTTAAATATATCGAATATAAAATTTAAACGATTTAATAAAAATTTAAACGATAAATTTACCAAAATCCATTTTTTCTGAACTTAACGCTACCAATAGTAAGCTTACGGATTATTAAAGCAAAAAAAAAAGCGGAAGAAAGGCCTCCCAAGGGAAAGCCAACAAAAAAAGAAGAATCAATAATCGAATTAATAAAAATGTTGCTACAAACCACGCGACAAAAGCAAAATAATTTCTTATATCGATTGCTAAACGGTTTTAATGTTTAACCCATTTTAATTTCGAAGCCTTTTAGTTTGTGAAAAACTGAATATGCAAAAGTAGCTTCAACGAGCTAACTTACATGAAAACGTCGTGTATATAGTGTACGTGCTAAATAAAGAAAAAAAAAACGATTATAAAATATCAGGGCTTCCGTACAGAGAGTGACAAAACGAAAACGAAGTACGGAAATGTTGTATATTCTCAAAGTAGCTTTCTAGAAAAATCTTTGTTCGGAACACATATGATTTTTATACAAAAATTAACTTTTTCTTATGGGAAGGAAAACTTTGAGTAACATTGGACCGAACAAATTGTGTCTCAACCTGTATATTAGTGAAACTCCGTTTCTATTTTCCTCCATCAAATTATTGAAATCCCTATAAAGTCAATCAATAGAGTGAGAAACAAGAGAAGCAGGAACAATTGTGCAAGGAAAAACGAGGTAAAGAGTTGAGTGTGCCGGTTGAATGTACCAAGCAAAGCGCATCGCATTCGTGTATGAATATATTATTTTTGAGTATCATTGACGTTCATAGAAACATATTGGTGTCTAAATTGTGTAAAAGAATATATAACCCACCAACCCTGTATAACATAAAAAAAAAGCAAGAAAAAAAAGAAGAAAAAAGGAATTTCTTTTTGCATGCGTGCTTTTGGAACAAAAAAAAAAATAAATAAATAATAGGAAAAAAAGGAAAAAATATATTTATATACATATTGTGAGGTGGTTACTACCATTTAGCCGTCACGAAAAAGACTGTGTCACCTAATTCAATTATTTGTACAGAAATTCTACGATTGTAAAACTTGGCTGTAATGTAAGAATAATACAAGCAAAAAAAAAGTAAATAAAGGAAAAACAAGGCGTTTTAGCTGAACAATGTTTTATAACAAAAAAAAATAGAAAAGCGTTTCTATACGAAAGAAGAAAGGATAGATAGGAGAAGAATAATTTTCCGGTAACCTATGAATTGCGTGCACCCACATGCACCTACATCCCAGCTGTGTTGAGATTGTGCCGACGACTTAAGACGAACTTCCTACTTCCTTGCCGTGGACAGGAGCCGCCGAAGGAGACAGCCACGACATCGCGAGAGGATTGTATTGTAAGTTACTTTAGTTATTTATTCCCCTGTTGTTTGTGTCCCCGATGAGTAGGTAAGCGCTACAGCTGCCACCGCTGTAGCTGAGCGGAGAAAGGGGGTGTGCATATGTAGGGCCGACGCCAGACGACGACCGACTGACTCACCGTGGACAGACGGACAGCAGACAACCGACGGGACTTTTCCTTTTAGCTTATTTTTATTTCTTTGTCAGGAAAACACAAATACTCAGCCGGCAAGGGAAGTAAAGAGTCTCATGACACTATTCCAGAAGCTAGGAAACCTTTCTACAATCAACAAAAATCACCTCCAACTTTCCAAAGATAATGTGAAGAACCGCCTTCAACAATTGGGAGGCAATATCTTCAAGGGATCAATCATCCAAGGACATACCAACCAAAATTTTAACGGAAACTTCAGTACCGCTAGTTTCAGCATCAATCAGCATTGCCCCCAAAACCACAGCAACGCGGTGAACCAATAGACGTCAACTGGATCGTCCTGGTCAAACGGAAATTATGCAAACGGTCTGAGCGAATATCAAACGTTCGCACAAAACGCGCCTCTTCGCAGGAATTCAAAAGATTACCTCCCAAACAACGGAGTTCCTAAAGCATAACATGCAATTAGGACGATCATTGTGAAAACACAACAAAACCAAGTTCAGATCAGATATGGAACCCGTTGAAAAATTACAAAATGTGGGATTTTCTCAACAATATTTTACACTAAGGCAATCTACACCGTCTTATTTCAAATACAGAAATGGTGGTGGAGTATAGCATTATCCATTCATCGTAATCTACTCACTTATTAATCATTTATGCTAAGTTTACACTTTCTTATATTTCCACATAATGCAAATCTAGCTATAATCTAGTTAAGACAACCTACTTTAGTTATAACCCACCTTGCATACAAATTTATTTATTTATTTTAATTCTATTTATACATGAAACTCAACTAAACAAATAACAGTCGAGTTCAATTGGCACTTAAAACAAAACTTATATTAAATTAATAATAAAACTTAGTATAAGTACAATAAAACAAATAGGAAGGAAAAAAAAGAAACAAGAAAAAAAGCATGTACACAACCAGCGTAGAGCCAAACTTACAACCGGTACAGGACCAAATTGCAAATGAACCCCTAAGCCATCGCAAACGTGCATAAGCCTGGCAACGAATAATACTTGACAACAATTCATTTTCGAATCGTAACGACATTAAAGGGTAGAAGCTTTTTTAAGTAAGACATAGGTAAATCGCGCGTATTAAGCAACGTTGCTTTAATGGACTTCAAAGAGTCCGATAACGAGAATAAGTGATAGACGTCTTTTAGGTTCTTGCAAACTACTCTGAGCGGATTAAACAGCTCATAATTATATTTACACTGACTAAGCTTCACCAAGATAAAGTGCCTAGAGAAGCGGTTAGGGAAATTAAAGCTTATTTCACCAAGTAATACCGGCGAGTCAATAGCAACATTTATTACTTTGATAACAAAGGAGACACCAAGAACAAATCTACGTTTCTCAAGAGACGGTAAGTACAGCAGAAGCAACCTATTTTCATAGGGAGGAAGAGAGGCAATCGGATCCCAACCCAAATTTCTAAGGGCAAACAGCAAGAATTACTTTTGAACAGATTCAATCGAATCTACATAGCACCTATATAAAGGAGACCACACAACAGAGGCATACTTGAGTATGGGTCTAACCAAACACATGTACAGCCTTTTCGTAATGTAGGGATCATCAAATGGGATCTTTAAATGTAACTTTAGTAATAACTTAGTTTAAAATTATTATTTTCCTTAAGCTAGCATAATAATTTACTATATAAGACACTGACCACAGTTTAGTTTAATCAGAGTCGTAGAGTCAGAAGTAATGTAAAGTTTGTAACGAGTCTTCTTGGGCAGGGTATACTCAGCCAATCCAAGACTCTTTCCAAGATAATTTATAGTATAAAAATAACTTGGACATTCGGTTTCGTTCATATGTTTCTATTTATTTATTTATTAGAAGATTACAATGATCAGCGATTTTAAGAGGCGTAGGAGAAAAAACCACCGTGGTGACCCGACTTCCCCTCAATGTTGCTTTGAATATTTCGTATTGGTTCCGACCGACTATGACTATCTTCCACGTTTTCGTATCGCGAGTTTCTACAAAGAAGACAAAACTACGTCGCGAGTGTCACAGCAGCCTATCTCGGCCTACAGGGTCACTCGTCCCTCCCTACCCGATCCACGTCGAAAAACGAATGTCCATCAGTCCTTCAGGGATGGCGATTAGGCTGAACCAGCACATCCCCTATTCGTTAAGTCAACAGTCCTATTAGTCCTTCACGGATGGCGATTAAGCTGAGCCTTCCATCCCCTATCCGTAAAGTCAAGAGTCCTCTTAGTCCTTCAGGGATGGCGATTAAGCTGAACCTTCCATCCCCTATCCCTAAGGTCACAAAAAACCCTATCAGTAAAAGTTAACTAGTTAAATAGTCCGTGATCAATTACCCTTGGCTGCTATAACACAATTGAAAGCCTGAGCGTGATTCGACACGCTCTTTTATAGTCGCAATCACCACCGCGTGACGATATTCTTATACATCGAATGTTAAGTATGTTGTCTTAGGTTTGATCGAACATGTTGTTTAGCTCTGACTTGTATAAAAATGTTTCTCTTACGTATGTCTTAATGTTAATACTACCTTACGTACCAACTCGTATGATCTCAGCGTATGCTAACTTGGGTCTAATCGGACAATGTTTATCTGCATTCGATATACATAACTTTAAAAAAACGCTTTTTTTTCCTATTGCCTATTGCTTGTATGCGTATTTTTACGTCCGTTTTATTGTCATTGCTACTCGGTATGATTTTGTGTACATTTGGGAGAGTTTATACATTGAATTCATATATTCTACGGAGTTTGTACCTTTGTATACATTTTAGAGAGTTCATGCATTTGATTCCTATATTTTACAAACTTTGTACATTTGTGTGCGGTTCACACATTTGTATACATTTCCTAGCTAGGTACATTCTCTGAAGCTATAGTATTTAGTAAGTGACATGTATAGTTTCTCTTTTTACGTCGTCTTATAAACATTGGCTTGCACGGTGTGTGCGGGAGAAGGATGATCGTATGATAATCGGTAAAGAGAAAGAAACATGTAAGGGACAAATCAGACTGACTAATTGGGGTCTATGGGTAGACATTTGCGCAGACGGACTCGTTATCAGTAAGGCAGCAAACCGCTCCTTACAAGTTAATGAACGTCAATTTATCATTGCACTTATTGGGAATGCGACAGGACGCCAGTGAAAAAATTTTTCCACAAAAACTTTTTCGGTATAGAAACCAAATATGAAATCAAGAGAAGCTGCCCCATATAAAATTAACAAAAGCTGCTCGCATAAATACGGCTGAACTTTTTCCAATTTAAAGTTAACCAAAACACAATATGTGACAAACACTTAAAATGTAATTAAAGACAAAAGTGAAACAAGTATGTGAAAACAGCTAGTGAAGGACGAATAAAGGATGCGTTATATCACGAAAATACATCATGCCTGAATGCCCAATCCCCGACTAGCGAAACTTACGAAGCCGACATGCACAGCTATCTCCTTAGTCAACCCTAAGCTTAAAGAAATTGGATTTTGTTAAGATAAAATACATAATTATAAACATATTTAAATACTTATTACATATGTTGTTAGTTACAATCTATAAGTAATTAATATAAAAATTATTATTTAAGTTATCTAACATTATCACATGAAATAACCCGAAAAAGGGGAGCAAAAGAGAATTCTACTCAATTATATCTAAAAATTTTTTTTTTCAAATCAATGGGGAGAACGCAAACCCTAACGCCAACGTTATTAACAACGTAGAGGTAACTGACCACACACCTCAACTGGAATTAATCCAATATTCCTCTCAATAATTTTAAGGGCAACTCACTTTTAATAACCCTGCCCCTGCTACATAAACATTAACTGAAAAAGAAACATATGAAACATGGGAAAGACAATCACATAGTGGACGCATAACAATTAACGACCTCAAAGAAATAAACAATAAAATAAACAGAGTAATGACAAGATCAGCAACACGGCAGAAGCATAGCTGCGCAGAAGAACAACAAGTAAATAAACACAAAAATATGGAGCCCAAAGTCTATGAAGTCATTAACAATAATGACGCAAGAAAATTTGTGCAAATAAAATTTGATTCCGACAAATGTTCTATGAAACATGAGAGAAATATAATTGCCAAATTCAAAATAAACGACATATACACCAAAAAAACTCGACTTAGGCCAATTTTTCCCACGGCTTGAAACAGAATCCGGTATATTAGGAAGGGCAAAATTGAAAATGTCACCAAGCGAGAAGATTTTCGAATCTGTGTCGCAAAATCAATTCAAAATAATGAGCAATAAGATATTAAAAAATATAAGAGTAGCGCTACTCCAAAGTTTGACAATCATAGACAAAAAAAATAAGTCCGAAATCAAAAACATTCTAGAAAAATATCACAGTGACCCAGTAGAAGGCGGTCATACAGCAATTACAGGTACCTCGTCAAAAATACGAAGGTGCAATTATTGGCCACAAATGAAAAGAACAATAGCATGTCAAAGAATGTTCACTATGTCAAAAGGCCAAAATCACAACAGTTACCAAAACTGATATGATCGTAACACCAACATCAGCAAATGCTTTTGACACAGTTGTAATTGACACCATCAGCCCATTACCAAAGACGGAAAAAGACAACGAATACGCGATAACACTAATCTAACCTGAGAAAAAAATAAATAAATAAAAAATAAATAAAAACGAAAACTAAGTGTAAAGCGCCTACACAAAGAAAAAAAATGTTTTATCCAAAAGTATTTATAAGAACCCTACACAAACATTTTTTTTTATAAATAAATGAAATGAATATTTATAGCTAAAGCCAAAAGCAAAAGTCCTTTTGCCATTTCAATCATTTTGGATTTAATGTCTAAGACAAACATTGTACATATTTCACTAATCCCAACAGGTAAGTAAAATGAATTCGTCAAGGTTTTCGGTTATTCAAAAAAATTAATTTCATTTGAGCGGGATGCAGAAAATCAAAGTTTAAATTGCATTAAGCAATTGATTGACTATAATTATTTTTAAATAGCATTGTCTTCGAAGAAATGTGACCAAATTACACCATCAACACTAAAGAACCGTACTAACTACCGTTCGTTGTGAGTTAAAAGTTTGTACAACAATATCTCTTCGGTTGGCAATCTACCTGATTTGCTTGTGTATTTATCCAAACAGACAAAAATGTGCATCATTCCGTTTTTTTAATCTTCACTTTACATGTGCATGAATCTTTGAACAGACTTTACAGAGCAGAACCGACTTACTCTCATTACCCGTAGTCACTTCTCATGGACAACCGAGAACTTTCGAATGACAAACAAAATAACCCCAGGGACTAAACAAAGTAGTCCTTCTCTCTAAGCACCTGACAAAAACGCGGGATGCAAGTCCGTCACATTTGCTATCCGTTATACTCCCATAGCTTTCAATTGTAATAAACATCCATTGTGTGGCAAAAATATTTACTCATTTTTACAAGGTCCTGAGATCAAAGTACGGTTTACATTCACACAACACTTGTTTCCAATCTTCAAACGACATGAACCAAACATTAACTTTAGCTTTGCCGTTATGATTATCTTTTATAATATGTGGATGATTATATAATACTCAATATACATTTTAGTTCCACAAGGAACTCCTACAATTTTATTACCATTTATAGTATGCATTGAAACAATTAGAAATATAATTCGTCCTGGAACATTAGCAGAAGGATTAATAGCCTGCAGGGCAGGGCATTCACTATTAACTCTTTTGCTGGCGCATCACTAAGACATTATTTAATTTGATTATTCATATTTATACAAATTGCATTATTAATGTTAGGGTCAGCTGTTGCTATAATTCGATCATATGTGTTCGCTGTATTAAGAACTTTATATTCTACTAAAAAAAATGTCAATACATTCAAATCGTCCTTTCCATTCAGTAGACTATAACCCTTGACGTTTAACTGCTTCTATTGGAGCTATAATAACAGTTTTCGGTTTAGTAAAATGTCAAAAAACTCATAGATTCCAAAGAAACACATCACAAATGGATCTACCTACTGTGTGACTCCAAATCGTTTACACAATAGAGTTCGAACTCTCCCTAAATTCAGCCGACACTTGGCTTTCCACCCAAAAAATAAACAGCTCCAGAGAAAAACTAAAAATTCCGATATATTTTTATCAATCAACCCCTATTTTTCTATTAGTTAGAAATTCGATTAACTGTCGGACAGTCCACGACGTTCCTGAGAAAATAATCCTAATCTACCACTTAACTCGGTCACAAATAAAAAATGATTTAAAGTAATGGACTGGTCTCGTTTTTTTAATGGATATATTTTTCACTGGTTTGTATTATAAATAACGTCTGTTATAAATAATACAGATTTATTTATTTATATATATTTTGGTCAAGTTAAGCGCAAATCTTTATAAGAGGAAATAGGTTATTCTTGAAACTTTTTCAGTTTTGAAATTTGTTCAAAAGCAATTCTTGCTGTTTGCCCTTAGGAGTCTGGGCTGGGACCCGATTGCGCCTCTTCCACCGTATGAAAATAGGTTGCTTCTTTTATCCTTACGGTCATTGGAGAAACGTAGATTTGTTCTTGGGGTTTCCTTCTTAATCAAATTAATAAATGGTACAATTGACTCGCCCGCATTACTTCATGAGATAGGCTTTAATGTCCCTAACCGCTTCTCTAGGCACTTTATCTTGATAAAACTTAGTCAATGCAAGTATAATTACGAACTGTTTAAACCGCTCAGAGTTGTTTGCAAGAACCTAAATGACGTCTATCACTTATTCTCATTAACGGACTCTTTAAAGTCTTTAAAGTAGCGGTTGTGGGTGTGGCTCTATGCTAGTTGTGTACATGCTTTTTTTCTTTTTTTTTCCTTCTTATTTGTTTCAACGTACTTGTACTAAGTTTTAATATTAATTAATTTAAGATTTACTTTAGGAGTCAATTGAACATTTTGTTTTAGTGAGTTTCTTGTATAAGTGGAATAAATAAATAAATAAATAAATAAAAAAAAAAGCTTTTCAGTTGTTTTGTTAAGAAGTTGTAAAGTTACGAACAAATTTTTAAAACTCCTTTTTTACGTTTTTATGAACTTTGCGTTCATCCAATTATATATTGTTGTTCATGTTTTCACTTCTCTTTGACATGAAAAATATTTTTTTAATTTTAAAATTTTTATTTATACCAAGTGCTTTGAAGCGCAGAACGCTTTCGAACGCACTGTTTGAAATGTCAAAAGTTCTTTTAACACCAAATGCATATTTCTCGCTCGTTTACTTACTAATTTTCTAAGTTCACTGTTTATTTATTAATTAAAAAATTTGGTTCATTAACTAGTTTGATTTTAATATTATTATTAAGTTTTCGTCAATTTTTATTAAATAACTTTTGCCTTTTTTTATGCAAAATAAGAATTTTAAAAAATATATAGAAAGTCACTGGTTTTGAAATTTATATGTTTTTTATATTTTTATCACAATCGGCAACTCTGTTCAAGCGCTGTGGTCACATTTTTCTCGTTGTGGAAAAATTTTTGCAATTTAATTTCTTTATTGCGTTATACATTTTTAAAAGTTCTCAAACTTATTATAATCTATTGAACTTTCTGTGTGTTTATTGCGAAAAGTGTTCATCGCGGATATCGTACGTGTTTTCCTTTAAATACATTAAAAAAAAAAAAAAAAAAAAAAAAAAAAATTAAAAACATCTGACTTTTTATTCAGTAGTTTCCCAAACCTTTTGAAGTGAGTGGTTATTTCACAAATAATAAGCAATAGACAACAATAAGGCATAATGGCCCCGGGGCCGCCAGACAAAAACTCGAATAGATTTCATCTATTAAGTGATACATCCCCCCAAAAAAAAAAAGTAAAAATTCGGATTTTCCGTTGTTGCCAATCACCGATATAACCCCTATTGATAAAAAATATATTGTTATTTCTTCAACCGATGCTCGAATAACAATTTCCCAAATTAGCCCGTTTGCTATAAAAAAAGCTCTAGATAGCATTACAACATACATCGACTCCATCTCGATTCTGCGCGATGGGAATTTACTGGTCCTCGCTGGGAACCCGCGCGCAACCGAAAAGCTCATAAAGGCCAAATCTTTAGCTAATCTATGTGCTATTTCAGCTAAACTACATGAGAAACTTAACTCGATTGGAGGCGTAATTTACGCCCCTTGCTTAAAGCATGTGCCGGAAGATGAAATTGTTCGCGAAATGGGCAATCAAGGAGTGACTGAAATATATAAATTCACCAAACTAAATGATGACAGAAAAACACGCTCTCCTACAGGAAGGATTATTTTAACTTTTGATCGCCACCGATTACCGCGAACAGTTGATGTGGCGTGGTATAAATGTAAAGTAGAACTATACATCCCAAATCCTATGAGGTGTAAAAATTGCCAACGCCTGGGTCATACGGCAAAAAGATGCACTAATGCTGCATCTTGTGCTAACTGTGGTCATCCTCCACAAATAACGGAATCTGCATCCGTAGTTTCTGCATAAATTGCAATGATCAACACTCAGCGTTAGACAAACAATGCTCACGTTTTGTACAGATGCGCGAAATATTAAAAATCAAAACAGAAAATTACTGTAGCATGGGCGAAGCGCGACGCACATACCGGGAAAGAAATCCATCTGTAGCCCATGGAATTGGCAAAAGTAATACCTATGCTGCTGTTGCCTCGCAAATCGAGCCTAGTAAGACTTTAACTGCAACTGCTTCCAATGAAAAACCTGTTCCACCATTTACCAAAAATTATATTGCGAAACCAGTTACATCACTTGCCAAAGATAATATTGAAAAAACCAAAGCAACTGCAAATATTGAAAAAATTAAAACAACAACACATATGCTAAAATCTAATATACAAAATTCTCCAGAATCTTCAGCTCTTAACTTTACTCAACAAATCACAAGTGGTAATGAATCCATTCTTTCATCCATTAATCAACCTTCAAAAACCAAAGCAACTGCAAAATATTGAAAAAACTAAAACAACAATACATATGCTAAAATCTAATATACCAAATTCTCCAGAATCTCCAGCTATCAACTTTACTCAACAAATCACAAGTGGTAATGAACCCATTCTTTCATCCATTAATCAACCTTCAATTTCAAATTATTCACGTGCGCCAACCCGTTGCGCTTCAAATGTACCAAATCACCTAAATACAGATTATTCTGCTGGTAAGAATAAATCATTCACGAAAAATTCCTATAGCGACCTTCTCGACGGAGACGCTGACATGTCAACTTAACCCTCCCTCCACTCTGCTTACATGTCATTACAATTAAATAAAGTTTTTAAAATTCTACAATGGAACATTAAGGGACTTATTAATAATTTTGATGAACTCCGTACACTCATAAGTGATTTTAATCCAACCTTTTTATCGCTTCAAGAAACCCATTGTAGAAGCTCTTTTAATCCTATTCCACCAAATCATATACTGGATACTTCACAAATGCTGATCAAAACTCATATTCCAAACAAGGAGTAGGTGTTTTTATAAAATCAAGTATACCTCACAAACGCATAAATTTAAGCTCAAATATACAAGCCGTAGCGATACAAATAATGTTAAATATAAAATTTACAGTGCTTTCGCTCTATATTCCACCTTCGCAATCGTTTTCTCAGCAAGAACTCTACAATTTATTCTCTGTACTTTCCCCCCCATTAATTATATGCGGCGATTTCAACAGCTGGAATACCATCTGGGGCTCAACAGTGAACAACACTCGCGGTACTGTTTTAGAAAAGGCCTTTTTTCAAAGCAACCTTTGCGTTTTAAATGATGGAAAACCAACGCACTTCTCAACTCATCATACTTTTTCACATATTGATTTAACATGTTGCTCTCCATCACTTCTTCCTTGGTGTCCTGGTCTATTTCTGATGATCTACATAATAGTGATCACTTTCCAATCATAATCGATCTTAAACTTTCAACGTCCTCTGCTACTCCAGCAAAACAGGCCAAATTCCTCCTAGATAAAGCGGATTGGATCAATTACTCCAAACAAGTGGAGTCATTTTTGAATTCAAAGCCATTTAACGGAAACTGCAACCATGATGCTGCTATTATGTCTAAAGCGATTCGCACGGCTGCTCATCTTTCTATTCCTCAATCCACCACTTCTTTTAAACGAGCTAGGGTTCCTTGGTGGAACAACACGCTTTCGTTTTTGAGGAAAAACAAAATGGATCTATGGCACCGCTTTAAGAGATGTCCTGATCAGAATCACTTGTTATTATACAAAAAGGCCAATGCTCTATTCAGGAAGGAATTACGGAAATCAAAGGCACTTAGTTTCGAACTTTTCTCGAGACGAATTCACAGAAATACATCAATGAAAGTTGTCTGGAACAAAATCAACAGACTTAATGGGACTTCAAACCTGAACGAAATTTCTGCCATCTGCACTCCCAATGGAACTTTAACTGACGCAGATGAGATTTCTAATTACTTTGGAAAAGTGTGGTGCGAATACTCCTCTGACAGCAACTTCTCCAGTGCTTTCATTGAAAATAAAAGGACTCCAATATCTCCTTCAAATAATATCGATAGACGTGCCATGTTCCTGGAAAATTGCGTATCTACCTCAGAACTTGGAAGTTGTCTCTCCAATTTGAAGGGGAAGACACCTGGTCTAGACCGCATCTCATACCAAATGATCAGTGCTATGTCTAAGTCTAGTAAAAATAAATTACTGGACCTATATAATACGGTATTTATGACTGGCCATATACCCTACATGTGGAAACTGGCAACAGTTGTTCCAATTCCAAAGTCAAAAAATGTCTCCATCGCATCAGATTATCGCCCAATTTCTCTTTTACCTTGCCTCTCTAAGGTATTAGAGAAGATTATGGCATCTAGATTATCTTGGTTTCTTGAGTCCAAGAACCTGATAACAAAGCAACAAGTTGGTTTCAAGCGGGGTAGAGGATGCATCGACGCTCTGTTACATATTGATTATTTCACAAGCAAAGCAATTTCCGAACGAAATCACGTAACAATTCTCTCAATTGATTTCGAAAAAGCATTTGACAGAGTTGGTCTTCTTGTTATCTTAAGACGTGGAATGTTGGACCCAAATTCTTCAACTGCATCAAATCATTCATGTCGCATCGGCGGTTCAAAGTTAGAATCAACAATCATCTTTCTGATTCCTTTCCGCTAAAGAATGGCATTCCGCAAGGATCTCCTCTCTCTGTCACGCTTTTCCAGATCGCTTTCAACGAAATTAGCGAAATTCTTTGCCGTGTACCAAGAGTGGAACATTGTCTCTACGCGGACGATGTATACATTTTTACAAAAGAAAAAGACAACACGAAAGCAATCAACATCCTCGAATCTATTGCATGTGAGATCTCCACATGGGCAAACTCGTCAGGAGCTATAATCTCTATACAAAAATCAAAAAAAATGCACATTTGTCGAAAACAAATGTGCGATGCAGGAAACCTACTGATGCATATAAACGACTTACCATTACTAAATGTGCAGACGCTCCATGTTCTCGGGCTCACGTTTTCAAACAATTATCGTTGGAAAGCACACTGCCTTCGGTTAAAAAAATCCCTTTTAATAAGGGTAAATTTCATACAGTACGTTGCTTGGAGAAGCCATGCGCATATTAACACTATCGCTTATCTTACCAAAATGCTTGTGTTAAGCAAGATTGACTATGCTTTGATAATTTATGGCAATAGTTGCAAATCTAATATCAACATCCTTAAACCGATCTATCACCAAGCCGTCAGAGCAAGTTGTTATGCTTTTCGGACGACGCCCATAAATAATATTATAATTGAAACTGGTCTCCCAACTTTAGAAAACAGACTGTATGAGTTAAAGGCTAAAATAGCCCCTAAGCTTCTTAATTCAAACAAATCCATTCTCGGTGATGACGTAAGAAAGATTATTATTGCGAAGAAAATTCCAAAGTCACCATCTGCAATTGACCATTGTTTCTGCATCGCAAAGGAATTGAACATTCCCTTAAAAATTTCCCGCTCTTTTGGTGTGAAACCTCCCTGGATTTTGAAAGACTGCTCTTTTGACATCTCACTGTCTATGCACAAGAAAGAAGATACTCCAAATTACGTCTTCAGGAATCTAATAGCTGAGAAAACCCAAGTATTGGACAATACTGGTTGGAATCTTTTGTACACAGACGGCTCAAAATCTCCTGGTCTGCCTCCTGCTTGTGCGGTGGTAGATGCTACAGGACGGGTTCTTCTCAACCACATATTTCACGAAAGTACTTCAACTTTCACAACGGAAGCCAGAGCTATCCTTCACGCTGCCAACTTTGCCCATAAAAACAAACTCAAAACCGTCATTGTTACTGACAGTTTGTCTGTATTACAAGCTACCCGGAACCCTTCGACTTCGAGATGGAGCACCATCAACAAATTAAGGAATATAATTACTACACACGACGGAAAAATTAAAATGTTATGGGTACCAAGTCACATCGGTTTACTGGGAAATGAGCAGGCTGATCGAGCGGCAAAGTATGCTGCTTCTGCTCCTCTAATTATGGATGATGTCATGGAAAAGTTGGATCTTCAAAGATACATTGGAAGAAAAGTTAAAGAGAAAATTGCAGAAGGAAATTTACAATACCATCATCAACACTACTCTTGCATTAACCCTCAATTAACTCCACCTTTATATCCAACAAACGTTGAGAAAACCAAGATCCAAACATTTTCGAGAATTCGCCTTGGTCATACAATTGCAACTCACCAATGGATCCTGAAGAAGTCTTCTCCCCCAATCTGCTGTTGTGGACAAACTCTTACTATAAAGCACATTCTCTGCGACTGCCTCAACTTTTCCTCGGCTAACCCTTTGAACATTCTACAATCAGCTTCAGAACAGAATATCAATTCAATATATTACTTTTTTAATACTACTAAATTCACTATCTAATATCCATTTATTTAAATTAGAGCCGATAGACTGTGTTGCTAGTGCTCAATGTCTTTTTTTTAGTCTAAGAATTCATTTCACTAGTCTAAAATTAAAATAATAATAATAATAATAATATATTTTTATCATAATTTACAAAAAAAAGAAAAAAACACTTGAATGCGCTCTTTTAATGTACTCTTTTACTTAAAAAACTTCAAAGTCATTTATTTCATTTATGTATTTATTAAGTTAATTTATTATGATTTACATTGTTTATTTATTTATTTTTTTTTTTAATTCAGTTATATTGTAATTTACTAACAATAAGTTTAAGCTACACTTTACCGTAATTAATTTTGTTTTCCAAGTTTTTAATATAATTAAATTTTTTCCTTTCGTCTTTTTTTCAAATTGATCTATTTTATTAAAACAACATAACGAAACATATGAAAATATTTTCATTTTTATTAACTATATATTTTTTCAAGATAAATCAGAACTCTTCTGTTGCAACAGACTCAACTCAGATATTTATTGTAAAAGCCATGAAATAGCAGACTTTACAAACAGCGCTCTAAACTAAACTTAACACATCAAACCGAAACAACAACTCAGAGACTAAAAGTAAAAAAAATTAACAGAGAATACAATAACAATAAAATACCCAAATAAAAAACTATCACTCACACGCGCATACAAAGAAGTCTAGCAGTAATGCACTACAATCAAATAGACCAAAAAAAAAAAAACAACGTCTTGTTATGCATAGAGCTCAATAGAGTACAGTGGAGTCAATATATTACTCAGAGATTCAATAACATATGAACAAATTTTTTATTACTTTTCCTATGTTCGAGCGAATTGCTAAGATAGTTTCATCTGTAACTTGATAATATCGGCAATATTTTAATATTTTGTTTAGACATTCGCTTTGTCACACCCGAAATATGTCACAATGTAAATAGAATATGTATTTGTATCGATATTTTGCAGGACATTCTTAATCGTTTTGGCTGGGATCCCGAAAATGTATAACGAGCCGAACAGAAGCAAATCTAGATTACAGCAGACTCGGAAGCACAGAGGACTCTGACGTGCGGAGGAGCTTATGACGACGTAATGTTGATGTCCATTTTCTCTCTGAAATTTATTCCGGACAGCAAAATTACCAACACGAACCTGAGCAAATTTGTCCTGAACAGCTCACCTCTACTGCACGATCCTGCTGTGTGGAAAAAGGCAAGTCGTGTCACTATTGTTGCTTGCATGCGCTTGCCTATATTCTTCTCCACCATGTGCTGTCTCATGGTCGAGTAAAAGACCTCGTACGCTTCCTTAAATGCTGCTTGGACATTTTCTGTTGGAAAGGTCGGTTTGAGGTATTTGGAGGTCCAGATCAAGCTTTTCTGTTTATCTCTGGTAACCTTGCGACCTCGCTTCTCATGACAGAAGGCGTCCTCGTCATCGTGAGTTCCTGTAAACATTCCTCGCATTTCACCTGCTCACGGATGTAGCGTGCTATTGCACATCCTGTGAGCAGCCTCAGGAACTCTTCAAGTTTTGGGTTTAATGGCTCGATGGACAAATCTCCCCATCAGGGCCGAACGGTACAAATTCGTCTTCGTCAGTCGAGCGAATTTTGAACGAGAATTTGATTGCTGTCGCCTTACAGCCCAGACTGACGTAGACGGTCCGACGTAGTTCTCATTAGCTATCCTCTCGCAGTTCTTTTGCTGGTGAGAGTGAAGTTGTCTCTCTTCTCCTTGACAGTTATTCGACCGGTCACTTCTTCGCAAATGGTTTCTTCCTCCAGCGTGGAGGCGTTTGGACACGCTTGGCATGCTAGCCACTCATAGATGTAGCACATAGATGTTCCACATCCTGTGAGCAGCCGAAGATAATTTTCTTCTTTATTGTTCAAGTAGCTTATATTGCGATCCTTAAAGGCTACACCATCGTGATCGAATGATGTGAACTCTTCTTCGACGTGGACAATTTGGTAGTCCGTTTTGTTGATGAAGAAGTCCCTCGATTCTGAAGCCACTTGCCCACGTGGACACCTGGAAATTCATTCAGTTTTTCTATCAACGCACCAATCTCTACCGATAACTTCGACCTTATTTTGGTAGCGATGTTGTAGAAGCACCTTTCTAACATATCATGATTTACACTATATGGCCTGTAACGAGTCTTCTTAGCCGGGGTGGAACTCAGTCAATCCGGGGTTCGTTGCAAGATAATTTATTTGAAATAGCCTTCGGGGGGAAGATTTAAAATTTCCTTTTATTGGGTATTAAGCGTGGTACAGCGTTGTATAAAGGCTGGCTAGGAAAGGAACCAGCGAGGTGACCCGACTTTGTCGCGCTTTTACCTTTTTTTTTCTGCACGCGTAGTTAGAGCTTTTTCTTTCGCTTTTTTTTCGATTTCGCGGAGCACTAAGTTTGTCTCCGGGTGGGTATTCGTATGTAAACACAAAAAAAATATGGTCCTCGGTCCTTCAGGGATGACGACTAACAACTAGCCAGTACATACCCTACCCGTAATGTCAGTTGTCCTACAAAATCCTTCAGGGATGACGACTAACAACTAGCCAGTACATCCCCTATCCGTAATGTCAGTTGTCCTACAAAGTCCTTCAGGGATGACGACTAACAACTAGCCGGTATATCCCTAATCCGTAATGTCAAAAAAAAGATGCCTTGTGAATTTGTCCGTACACACTTACCTTAGGCGGCTATGACACAAATTGAAAGATTCTTTGTGATGAGCTGCTCCTTTATAGCTGAAGTCTCGCTCGCTTGTCCCATGGCCAACATGTTCTATGCGTTTACATAATTTAATACCAACTTACATCTACCTTATTGCTATGTTTGATCAAGTGCCTGCTCAACCCGCACCCAGGTACCAAATCGCGTGATTTTTTCGCCGTTAGGTGTGTGAATGCTATGTTTCTTAACCTATGTGTACAGTACTTTGCTTACGCTTATGTGGGTTTATGTATATTTTCTGTTCATGCGTGTTTATCCATGTTCATATACTTGTGTTTGCGTTTCTGGTATGTGTGATCCTACGCCTTTGTACATTTTTATGCATTTTCTACCTACTCCTAAGCTCGCGCGTGTTTATACAGTTTATGCATTGTCATACGTTCATATGTGCTATACATTTTTATACCTAAGTTGTTTATCCCTGTGTATATGTTTTTATAAGGTCTAACGGGGTTATACATTTTTGTACATTGCTTAAGATTTTGTATGGTCTAATGGTGTTTACACAGTAATGCATAATGTTGAGTGTTCCTGCAGTATGTGCTTACACATTTTGCGCATACAGGTTACTGTATGTTGATATACAAATGTGATTCTGGTTCATGTGTTTTGCATGATCGTGTGTGCTTACCCTTATTTTTCTACCTAAGTGTTTATCCCTGCGTGTTTTGTATGCCTTAACAGCTTTGAAGATTTCATATGCCCTAACGGTATTATACATTCTGTGCAATGTTTTTGCCGTTTATACACTTTGCAAGTGTTTTCATATTTTGCAGCATAGAGACTTTTTCATGCTCGTATATGCTTGTCCCTTATTTTTCTACCTAGATTCATTTCTGTGTGTCTTGTTTGCCCTAACGGTGCTATACGGCTTCAGTACATTGTTTCTTATCAATACTTTCATACAGGTTGGATTCTGAGGCTATGTACGTAGTTTCTTATCAATACTTTCATACAGGTTGGATTCTGAGGCTATGTACATAGTTTCTTATTAATACCTTTATACAGGTTGGGTTCTGAGGCTTTGTACATAGTTACTTATTTTTGGGCTGGAAGAGGTTGTTCATGTTTTTATTACCCCAGACAGTCGTTCACGGACGGATCGGACTGACGGGTTGTTCGCTGTGGCTGACTGTCTTAGGCGGACGGACTTGTATTTCGTAAGGAAGCAAAACGCTTCCTTACAGGCCCAGTATCATTTCCCGTGCGTACCGCGCTACGAGGTCTTTTTCAAATGCTTCTCCAAATAGTCGCTGACTTTTTGCAATTTGCATTTCAGCTCCGTCTATATGCCGGAGGTTATGGAGCTGGACAACACTCGCGAACTGGATAAGCATTGCACTTAGGTTACACACAGTCTGTGCTGCTTCCAGACCGTCGTCAAATTGATTCTTCTTTATCGTTGTCTGCAGGATCATTAAATAAATGTCGTTGAAAAATTGCCAGGCACCGCCATTCGCCCATGGTGTGCAGAAGTAAGCTGCAGCCTCTCCGCGTTCAGAATCCAGAGATAGTCATTAGTCGTCATTTTTTGGAAGGTTTCATGGTTAGACTGCATCCTCAACTTATTTTGCTTCATTTTCATCACGAAAGCATATAGCACAGTCATACAGCACTCGTATGCGGTGTATGATACCGTCTCTGCGTTTTCTCAAGTATATTTTCGGTAATCCAAATTCTCATATATTAAAGCACAAAATCTTAAGTTTTACGTTGTGATTCTTTCCACAAATTAAGTTTTACGTTGTGATTCCTTCTACAAATGAAGTTCTACATTGTGATTCTTTTCACAAATTAAGTTCTACATTGTGATTCGTTCCATAAATTAAGTTCTACATTCACGTAGCCTCATCAGGACGGCCTTCAAACAAATGCTGGAATGTGAATTAAATGAATCGTTTTTTACTTAAGTTTGAAGACTTTTGCAAAATTATTGTAAAAATATGTTATAACTATATAGATATGACTGTATAGTTTTGACAGGAAGCTAAGGCTACAAGTCGTCAATAAGATCATCTTTGCTTTTAATTGTTTTCACATGGGCATAGGGGAGTTTGGAAGTATTCACATTCTTATTTACAAAACATATTTGCATCGTGGTTTTAAGGTTCCCTTGATTAAGTCCACAGGAAAAACTTACATATTTACTGCTGAAAAATATTAATCCCTAAAAAATTTTGCAATACGAAAAAATTTGAATAATTTTTATCAAAATTTTAAATGAAATTAATGTAATATATACAAAATATAATATAAAAAGTTTTGACAACATTCAAGAATAGAACAATGCCTTCCGTTAAAATTAAATGCAATTATTGAAGAAAGAGAACAGCAACTGAGCTTTTGTTTATTTTCATAGAAAGATTTCGATTTTTTGTTTTGAAAAGGGAAAGGGAAAGGAAATTATACGGGATATTTATGATCTGAGATATTTATTAAACAAATCGAAGAACAATTATTGTCTATGTATGGAGTTGCGGAAAAAATTAAACAAATGTATATGATGTCTACCTAATAGTAGGCATCATTGCATTGTTGAGCAACGATTTACAACATGTTCATAAAAAGAATTTTAACATGTTTCCCTAGGAAAATATGACGTATAATTACATAAAGCTAAGAAAAATTTTCACACAACATTTTTATTTCGTTTTTTTTATATTTGGCACGTTTGCATGAAATTTTTTACAAGAAACACCTGTGTCTGAAAATAAACAAATACATACGTTTTTTAATAAAGGTAAACAAAAGCTAAAAAATATTCTCTACGCAACATTTTTATCATCAGCAAAAGAGAAAGAATAAAGAACTGAAATGAGAACATTTGCTGAAAATTGTAGGACAAGTATGCGTAGAGCTACAAAAATTGCCTGCGCCTGAGAGTAAACGTATAAAATGGAAGCAGGAATATTTCATTAAAAAAGATTTTTTTGCTGATTATTCGTTGATTAATTTTTTGATCCTTTTAAGTTGCTCATGTTATCGTGCTCTACTCAACGAATCCGATATAACTCTGCAACTGTGAACCCATTATTTTTAAATAATATTTGCCAGGTAGTTCAGCCGATCGATATAGAAAAGAAAAAATTATCGTCTGGAAGTCTTCGCCGGCTTACGAAAGAGGAAAGAAAGGACTTGGTTTTGATGTAAACTGCGATAAGCAACAACGTATTCAGAAGGCAGTGAAGAAAAAAGTGAATGATTAATATTATTAGGCTAGAATGAAATGCAGACCTGAGAACATACAGCAGGCTCTGCTATTACAATGAGTAGCGCTATATTTAATTCACCATCTATTTTGAACAGCTTTGGTAGCTATTCTATTCGGCTGATAAACGCTTCGGAAACTTTTTCTCAGGCAATGCAAAATAATATTCTCTTTTTGCATTCGCAAACTAAGGTTCAATGAATTTCCGTTGCAGGCTGTTCTGGCAGTGAATATCATCTTCACGCTTCACTCTCCTCTGTGTAGCGGCTACGCTGCACTTTCTCGGTTTTAGTATTTTTTTCTTAATAAATGTATCCATTAAGACTTTCACTCCTTAAAATTTCTGCCCGCTATACGGTGTTCTAGAATCAAAAAAAATTGAAATACAAAGAGAAATTTGGTCTTACTCTACACTCTGCAGTTAAAATATTAAAATTAGAAAAAGCTCATAACAGCTCAAAACCTGAAAGTAGTTGAAGAGCAAATAAAAACACACACACATGTCTATAAATTTCTATTTTTATTTTAAGAATAAAAAAATTACGCGCGCCCATCCAATGTTATAGAGTGTGAAAATTTAGAATTTTCTTTTTTTATAATCACAATGATGGACTTCAGCTTTTATTCAGTATGTCTAGTAAACAATAGAGCGTTTGGAGTAGATTTGCGGATGGTTAGAAAAATTAAAAATTTAGAAATAATATTACGTCGATGATGGATATAAAGAATTCAATCTTGATAAATCTGCTTTTTACAAAATTTTAGTGAATGGCTGAATCGAAATCATGAGAAAGACACATGTTTTTATTGCTAATGAGTTTAAAAATTAAAAGCGAAGTTTTAATTTTTTTTTTGTTCATATTCATATTCCTTCTTTCTGGTTTTTATATTTTGTTTTGTGTTTTTCCTTTAGCGTTTTGAATATCAGAGTAAAGAATATTTCAGATATTTGAGTATAAATAACGCAATTTAGTCCTTTAATGTGAGAGTTAGAAAATGCAATAAGAAATTGCTCTTATAGGTTTGGGAGTTAATGCTTAGGATGCATTTTAAGTTTCGCAAAGAGTTGGCTTAAAATTTCTGTTAATACAAAAGAATCGTCGTTCGATGGTTTAGAATTGTTGCAAATGATTTGTTGTAAGGTGCTTTAGAAGGCAAAAGAATTGCCTTTAGAAATGTTTGTACAAAATATTTATATTTAAATATAACGTTTTAAAATTGGTGCAAAAGAACCCCTAAATCGATGAACGAATCAATGTTTTCTAACTTGTGTGGAGCAATGAAATACTCAGTACTGAATGACTTCCTTCTTACAAAGGAAAGCTTCTTGCATTTGGTTAGAATTATTTTTATAAAATTTAATGAGCACCATGTAATCAAATTATTTAAGACAATTTCCAGCTGAGTCGATTGCGCTCCCGAGGAGAAGGAAAAAAACACTTTAACATCACCAACGTACATTACTTGATTTAATCATCGGCGGGCGATCATAAATGTGTAAATTAAATAAAAGAGGTCCTCCGAGGTGATGAAGCTAACCAGAACCCTGAACGATCTGTTATGAAGATAAGAGTTTATCATTTCATTAAATAGAAATAAGAGCCAGAGGCTTGGAGTTTAAAGATAAGTAAGTTATGGTTAACCAAATCAAACGCTTTGCTTAAATCAGTGTATATTACATCTGTGCGAGAGCCACTAGGAAAAGCCTTGAGAAGATGACAAGTAAACTCTAACAGATTGGTGGCCGTAGATCTTCTTTTCCGAAAGCCATACTGACGAGGAGAAAAATACGAATTAATGGCAAAGGCTAAATTGTGAATTACAATTCCGATATCCTCAAATCTATTTCAAAACCAAACGACTTTCATAAGTTTCGCAATGCCATTGCGGAAACTTTTTTCACTCGTTTTCAAACTCAAAATTTTGCAATATCTTCAAAACTAATTTATATTTATTGAAATGGATAACCTCTTGCCTTCATACCAAATCATTCAGGGTTCGAGACGTCAGGCGTCCCTCAAAGCAGTCCTTACGAACCCTTTCATTTGGTCCACACATCAATTATCTGCCTGCGGTGATTAAACCCAGCAATATGTTAATGTACGCTACTTGTTTTCTCCCTTCTCCTTAGAATCGCATTCGTATCAGTTTCAAACTGGCTTAAAAAAGTTCGTTACGTGCTCATCTGAAAAAATAAAAGAATTTTTCTTTCCCAGGGAGGAATTCATTCACGCAAGAAGGAATTTCAAAACGTAGATTCGTTCATGAATTTAAAGGTTCTTTTCGACCAAAGACTACGTTTTATTCTTCACGTTGACCTCTCTCTAAGTAAACGTAGGTCGTTGCTAAGTTTCAGTAGACCCGCTTATCTCTTATCTCTTTATGAAAATAGTTTGCTATTAGCCTTACGTTATTATAGAAACGTAGATTTATTCTTGGTGTTTCCTCCTTAATTAAGTTAACAAATGGTTACCTTCATAAAGCTTAGTCAATGTATATAAAGTCACGAGCTTTTCAATTCCTTTAGAGTCTCTTGCAGAAATCTAAATGGTATCTATTACTTAATTTCCATATCGAGTGCCGTAAATTCTATCAAATCAACTCTCAATATGTGCGATTTGTCTATGTCGTATTTAAACTAACTTATAATCTTGTATCATACGAAAATTAACAGAATTTGTTTTTCGGTTGACAAGCTTTTGCATGTTTGCTTTAGCAACAGCTTATTGCTGTAGCTCACAACTCGGATTTGTACCAACCACAGATATGTCTCTGTGCTGGATGTGGACACGCTTTTTTTCCATTTTTTCACGAACTTCATTATTTTTATATTTTCGATTTTCTTTTTTTTTCTTTAGTTTTCTTCATTATTAGTGATAGTTTTAAGTAATAATTAGCATACTTCGTATACTTTTAAAAGCCAATTAAATTCGGCTGTTCATTTCTTTAACAAAATTTCCTGTTTAAATAAATGAAAATAAATATATAAATAAACGAATAAATACACTCGCTCAAACACCCACCCCCTTCTTAGAATTTTGAAATATTCCTAACGAAATGTCCCATATTGCATACGGGAGAACCCGTATAAATAGATACACCCATAAAGCATGCGGCCACCACCACGCTAGCTACAGCAGCCGCATCTTCCGTTAATACCACATTAACACAGGCATCTTTGCCAGTGATAACTAATATGTAAAAGAAGGACGATATCTAAATGAGATATCAGTACAAAAAATAACAAGCTCATTATTACATTCTTTAAAAGGAATACCATTCAGTTTCGTTGGTAGCGATGATGGCTTGCTCCATATTTGGTATTTCAGGCAATTTCAGAGGAAAAAACCTGTTGCTACTTTCAAACATCACACCAACCATATTACAAACAAGGCCTGGACAAAGTGAAAATCATAACGAATTAGAGAATCTACCACCGCAATTATTGTTCATACATCAGGGCCAGAAAGAGATTAAGGAATTGCATTGGCATCCTCAATTGCGGGGGAATATTATTAACAGCTCACTGTGGTTTAAATATATTCAGCGTATGAAATAATCATTATTGAAATGAAAAGTGAAATTTACACTGTGTTTATTATATTTATTAGGTGTCGCATCGTAGGATAATTCCATTTAAAAGAAAAAAAAATTTATTTACTGAATAAAGCGTTTGAGGTATAGCTAAGGTTTGATATTCCAAGTGCGTCGTGCGTTGTAATATTTTAAAATTATATTTCTCATCTGTAGCGTGCTAATCGATTATGAATAAATCTTTATCTAGTTTGCATATAATATAACCCAAGTTAAATTCTCTCACATCCATACGCTCAAAGCTTGATATCGAAATTTCTTTTTGCAGCTCATCTTCGGCACTTTTACTTTGGCTGGGCGTTATTTCGCTTTTGAAACGTAAACGTTCTAATTTAAATAATTCAGTAAGTTGGGAAAATTATGTAACTGTTAAAAGGACTTACAATACCTTTGACATCTTCATCTCTGCCATCAGCACGCTGCACTCTTAAGATGTGATAAAAAAGTCCAAAACTTCAAAACGCCCTTTGAGGTGTGGCTACCATTCGTTATATTAGGTAGCGGATCTGTTGGTGAAACCTTCAAAATCCGAATCACAAGAGAACTTTTAATATTCCACACACAAAATCTTAACTATAACAAACTACCGTAATCGGCAAGTAGCTGCTCTGTTTTTTCATACTATAGAAATTTTAAATTCCTTGCGTTGTTCTATTAAAGAAACTGTACGTTTTTTTTATAATTTATGAATTGTTACCACTTTTAAATGTAAAAAATTGAAACTTTTTGGTCAATAAATTTGAAATAAGAAAAAAAGATCGTTGTTTTATTTTATGTAATTCCAGCAGTTATAGGCGTTCTGATTTAAATGCGTTATATTAAGTTTTAAGCTAATTAAAGGTGTTGCGGATGTATGTAAAACCGATAAAGACTTGAGAGAGTCTATACCGAACGGTTTAGAAGGTTTTTTTATGATATTTGATTTTCTATTTCAGTGCAATTTGTTATGTCTACCAATATCGACAAAGAATTGCACGACGTGCTTAGGCGTATTCTTCGTTACACTTGGTTACGGCCGCTCCATATCTTTTTCTCTTTTCCCATTTATTGGTGACCGCTATTGCTTCTATAAAAAATATCGGTTGAGTAATTGGTAATCAAAGAAATAAACTTCAGGTAATTTCCAGACTACATTTGCTCTTTGGGCGTTTGTTAGACAATGCGTTAACTATCGATTAGAGTTGGGTTTATTAGGGAGCATTAAAATTTAGACTGCTCCTTCGTCGGCAGTCGCCGGAAAGCCGACTGCGCCAAAGTTATATTCAGAAAAGGTATCGCCGTTCTGGAGTAAATACGATGTCGTGTAGACCGACAAGCTTAATGCGATTAAAAAAATTCATTGAAATGGTAATTTTAAGCAAAGGGGGAAGCTTTTAGTTTTTTTTTTTGTATTGAAACAAACATGTCATTTTTTGATCGTCAAACCGAGCATATAATATCAAAAAAGTGAAACAATTTAAACTAACTACATTTATAAGTATGTCAATACATGTTAGCATACTTATAGGCGCAATGTTTGCCGGTAGACGCATGTAGTGCAAGTCCTCAAAATAGAATACATGAAAATACCTTAAGCCACGGTAGGCTATTTAATGGTCTACGTTTTGTATTTGATATGACAGAAAGAACATAATTGTGCAAATTTAAAATTTTTTTTTATAATTATTTTTATCTGCAATTTAGCCATAAAGCACAATGTGCACATTTTATAAAGTAAATAATTACATTGATTGTTACGAACAATATATACACCAAGGAAAGCGTATAAAATCTATTTTAAATTAATTTTTGTCATGCTGGTTATTAATTGTGTACAGATATTTACAAATAATTTTTTCTTTTTTTAATTACTTTCGAAGGTCTAATATGTTATTTCTCTTAGACGCCTAAGTTCGTTGTCGAGTTTCGAATTAAATATAAAAAACCAGCTGCACTAGTGGATAAAGAGCAACTAATAATTGAAACAATTGGTATTTTGCTAAAATTGAAATAAATGAATAAATAAATAGCGCAGCAAATTAAATTAAGAAATCGAAACCGGCACAAACAACTATTATCATCTTTTTCATTTCCAACCATTTGGTTGCGTGTAGGTTTATTTTCAATATGTAAACACAGCCACTTGGTTGCGCAATACCATAATAAGCTGTTGATTTTTCAATTGAATAAACGCAATTATTAAAAACACGTAAAAAATGTAATTTGAAGAACGTTTTCGGATTTATTGATTAAAACAAGCAGACAAAAGGCGAAATTATTAACGTGATGGTGATCTCAAGAAATTTTGAGAACAACGTGGCAAACGACTCTATTTTAGCTGCGTCGTCCAGCTTGCTTTTTTCGAAAAATCCAGAAAAAGCAATGGAAAATGAGAATATTTTGCTATCTGATCGTATATTACATGAAGTCAGCCCTGAAAAAATTGTCTCGCCATCATCGCACCGGTGCCAATTATCCTCCACATCTCACACCAACAACGATCGCAATTCTTTAATGTTTGACGTCACTAGCAGTAACGTTTTATCGTTTTGCAGTCGTTTGCAAATCGCCTGCGAACAGTGACAGATCCAGCAGTTCCTCTTGTGTTACGTCGGCTTCTGCACGAAGGTTACTCCAAGAGTGATTGTATTAGATTTGTCACGCGTAAGGTGTGTCTCTTCAATAATTATACATTATGGTTTCAAATCACGCCAATATTACGAAGTGATCCGCAGTCGCCGAAATTTTTTACAATTGAAGACTACAGACGGCTACATAGAGCCGGACGGTGGCCGTGTAGAAGTCACAGTTATGCCTATCAATGGCCCACAGTTATCAACTGCTCCAAATCTTCAAATACTTATAGTGGTTTGCATGGAAAATGATCGCATAATTGAGAGAATCCATGTATTAGACTATGATGGCTGATTAGAATATGTTAAATACATAGGACTACATTTGCTCTTCTAAAACTTCAAATTTCTTTTCATAGTTTGTATTATGTAAATTTTATGTTCTCATATGCAGAAAAGTGGGAGTTTTTTTCTTTTCTTTCTTTTCTTTTTCTTCATAACGCTTAGTTTAAATCAAATTTTTCACACTATGATATTTTTATAGTATGACGGCTTTTTCTGATTCTCTTTAATGACATAGAACTCCTGCTTATAACTGTTTAAGACTGTTTAGGACTGTTTGATTACATTTTATATACTTTCGATCCTGAATTGAAAGTAATTCTGAATCCTTTGACTAAAAATTGTCGAAGTTGCTAAAGAAATTGACTAAAATTGGTTGAAAATCATAAAAAAGTGATTTAAATTGACTAAAAGTGATTTAAATTGACTAAAATCGGTTTATTCTCAAAAAAATAAAACCTTACCAGAACCTCTATACATCGAAATAAAACTATTCGAAACAATCCACTCAACAGAACTCAGGTAAGTCCATTTATTATAATTAATGCTTGGTTTGACACTCCAATAACTCCAACTAAAGCTGAAGTTTTTACTCTAATAATTAATAAGTTAGATAAAGAATATGAAAAGAGCTAATTTTTGTTATGTTAATAATAATGTGTTTGCTGTAATGTATAATGAATCGCCGTTGATGACTGCATATTGAATAGTTTTTGTTGATAAGATTATCTGAACAGCAAATTTGCAAGATTTCCGCCATTGCAAGAAGGAGTTTGCTTTATACCATGAGTGTCTAAGTGGCTTACAAATTTTCGAATGTTTTCTGTACCTCGTTCTTTCGCATCGTTATTGTTTCCCTTGTTGGGACTAGTATGAGTTGTAGTATGAGTAGCACGAGCACCGAAGGGATTGTCGATAATTTAACATTTGATTTTGAGCCAGCGCGAATAAATATGTCAGATCAGATTTGGGTTTTGTTTTGGGTTTTGTATTCTTGAAAAAGTCACTAATCGAGGCTGATGAATTGGCTTTCTGTACGCAATCAGAGGCGTTACGTTTTATGTCGCAAAAAAATGGCAAAAAGCGTGAACTATTATTATAATACGATGGATAACGGGGCTTTTGGGATGTGTACTATTTTGAGCGTGTGGTGACCATATTAATTCAATCTATCGAAATTTGAAATAAATGTTAAAAAGTTTGAATGAACGGTTTTATTTTTTTGCAATTCAGGAAAATATAAGAAATTTTTTACCAAATTAGCTTTTTCAATTTTCTTGTCTACCGTTGTTCTTTTCCGACAATAAACTTTCTCGATCGTGGCCATCATTCGAAATTGCCCAATACCTAAAACATTAAGAAGTAATGCTACTTTCTGGTTACTCGTCTTATAGTCTTAAACGATCGCAAATAAACTTTCAATTATATTAAAATTTGGGCTCGTTTCCCCATAAATATGCACACGAATGGTCAACAATGGCTTTTATCGCATTTTGGTCATCGGTAGCCATAATACTACAATCATTTTCCAAAATGCGATTAATAATACGAAGCATATCCTCTTCAACGCCCGGATCTTCGTCGAATTTTAACAATTCAAATAGTCTATGATGAAAGTTTACGGTTTTAAAACATCATAAGGTAAAACCATAATTCTAATGACGTATGCATATGACATGTTCCCATTGCAATTGCATTTTTCCAAAGCCCATTTTTCTGATAGCCTATGAATTCCGTGTGAAACGAACAAATCATCATTTGAAGCTATGCATGAAAGAATTTCTTTTTTTCGTTCATTTCATAAGTTCACATATAGACAGATGTAAGGAGCAAAGCAGCACACAATTCAGTTCAATTTATTTCAGTGTTTTTAAGGTTTTTGGGATGTGTGGTTAAGTCTTATCGCACAGAAGAAGCAATCATCTTATGTTATCTATTGACATGTTGTAGCGCATTCCCCTTCAATGTCAAACCCGTGTGTGCCAATTGCTCTCTGGAAATGTTTTTTATACCTTTCACCACATGCGGTACCGGGTATATTAAACTTAGATGTTGATCATGGCTTTGTTCTGGTTCTCGGTATATTAACCTAGATACAACCAAAAATCCGAACATTACTTGTCCCACATTGTTCTTGGTGACAATATCTTACCCATGTTTAAAAGACGATTTCTCTTCGCTCTCAGTTCCATCCGTTGATACTGGACGAATTATAAATATTGTGACAATACATTCTCTGGTGTAGAAGAGAGAGTCATACATAGTCATTGTAGAGTAGATCTGCTGTAAAGAAAGTGGATAATAAAAGTAGAATATTTGTCCAAATTTTATAACTTAAAATTATTCGATAAATAAACAAAATCCCAAAATAATTAAAATAATAAAAATCTTCTAAAAAATAAAGTGCCATAAAATGAAATAAGAAGCCAATTAAAAAACAAGAAAATACAAAACTTCTCATGAAATATAAAAATATGATTGATATAAGATTAGATTGATATTAGATAGTTTGTCCGAACTGAACCATTTTCAAAACGTAATAGTGTACCAAATTTTATCGAAATGACTCAAATGTCGCGGCTTGCAGGTTGAGCACGAGACAACGATAGCAGGCAGGCAGACAAGCTTAGATCGGTATAATAGAAGATGGGTCTATATAAAGTCGTTTTAGTTGTTACTTACATCCGTACAATCTTAATATATCCTTGTATCGCAAGTGGTGTAGAGTATACAAAAATAGTAACTTTATATGGTGAATGAAATCCATAGATCATAATGAATGTTAGTCAATGGATGCAGCTAAGTCTTTCTCTATTAACGGTGTATATGTAATACCGTGATCAAAAGTTTCACATTAACTTATGCTTAAACGATGCGAATTTATAAATTAACTTACGAAACCAATTTATGCCGCTTGGCTGGTACAAATATCCCGTAATACACATTTTCTATTCACCTCATAGCCAAGTGTATTTAAAAAAAAAAAAATTTAATCATATTCAAACGAATAATTAGTTTTCTGCTTGTGCAAAAACGGGAAAACCGGCCATGCTTTGAATATATCGGAAAACATAACATGTTTCCAAACCACTATTTCGCGAAGTATGTCATATGAGTAGGCGGTGATAAAGGTAAAGCTGCCGGCTTTTCCATTATCTGTTGTTCAACCAATTTTTGTATTTTAAGTGCACGAACCGCTACTACAAAAATTTCCTCAAATTTCGATTTTGTATATTTAAATATTGTCAATTTCAATTTGGGACCTCAAGAAAAGATGAGGTCCGTATGTACAGAAAAAAAAGGAAAGAAATAGGCACCCTTTGATTCCTACCACATCACAAGAAAAGCTTTGTAGACAAATCAACGGTTTACGATGGATACGATGAGATATACTTATGATCAAAGAAGTTAATACTAAACTGACTATTCGATACGTTGTCGCCTTTCTTAAATGCTTCCGAATTGTAAGCTGTTAAGAGGGCTTCCAGGAGCCACTGTTTCTAATTTAATTTCCAAATGTAATGATATTATTCGTCGCTACAGGTGATTGAGGCTTTTTCATTTCCGCAGGTGTTGGCGGCGGCGGAGGTGGCGTCGTCATGCTAACATCTTATCTTTAGTTAAGTTCATACAGAGAGTCAATCTAGAACTATCTTCGAAC
>NW_023998556.1:375956-382306 GCF_014805625.2 Glossina fuscipes | reverse complement strand
TATTCATTAACAGTTGACCGGGAGTTGCTTGGGCCTTTGCAGAGAGTCAATCTAGAACTATCTTCGAACGTCTCTGTTTTTTCGGGCTTATCTAATTTCTGCTTATCATCGCCATCATAACTGGATATCGCGCCTACACCGTTTTCTTTGCTTGACAAAATGCGAGCTGCTGTTTCTGTTTTAGTAGTCCCATTAGTTTTTTCCAAAAACGACATTTTAAATTATTTGACATGAATATGACCTTTTTCTCTTGTTTCTTAGACAATAACATTTTTTGTGCAGTCTTTTCGAGCAGATCAAATCTTACAAATGGAGATCGCGAAAATGAACAATAACAATATATATTGCCGTTAAATAACGCTTCTTGTTTTTGTTCCTTTTCATTAGTGTTGTTAAGTTACAAATGCGTTATAGCGTTTTTTGCATTAAATTTTTACGATCTTAGAAGTGCCAACGCATTTGCAATAGAACAAATTAGATTTTTTATATTGGAAAACGGCGTTTGTAGATAACGGACAAGTTTGGAAGAGTGAAAAATGATGAAGGATTTGCTAAAATTTGATAAATGACCTTAGGTTTAATATGAACAAAACACAATTGAGGAAGTGTCTTGTATATACTAGATAAGCATAAACATAATTATAATTTGACGTTCAAAATATAATGAGACTTATCGTGCCTCAAAGGGATGACTGGTGGATTATTATTTATAATTGGGTAGCTTTGTGAGAAAAAGAAATGAAATATTTGGTTTTTACTTTTAATTTGATCGCTATATTATTTTTAATTTGCTATATTTGAAAATGTGGCCAAATCGGCCGTAAATGAAACACAGTTTAACGGCAAGGATAAAATAGTCCACTGGGACAACACAGTAAATGAATTTGATGTTTTTGGGGATTAATTTTCCCAAAAAGTCAATCTTCATGCTGTTTTTAGCTCGTGTCGCAAACGATCTCAACTTCAGAAATAGCAGAATTCAAAAAATCTTCCTCCTTAATTGAAGGAGGGGTATTTTTTACAAACCCGAATTTTTCAGCAAATTATTAAAATAAAAAATTTAATATTTAAAGCTTTTATTTTGTACTTACTTTGTTGCAATCGTTTTTTTAATTCACCTATTTTGTTTCACATTTATTTTTCAGGTTCTTGAATTTAACGCAATTTATCTGTCTTTTCCTATTTCAATTTATCTCTCTTTTCCTATATCACCATGGTCAAAATTGCCGACAGTCTGTTCAGTCCGCATTTTAAAGAATATCCCTAATAACGGGATCACACCAGAGGGAATAATTTGTGCAGGGCAATCTGCAAGAAATTAGCCGACCGACTGACGCAGAAAATTGGGGACTTAGTGACCACTCAAGACGTAGTTAAAAAAATTTACGCAATCAGATACAGATAAAAAGGGTTGACAGAAGCCGGAACGGTCAGACCAGGATGACGGACTACACCTGGTACGCCAGAAAATTGGAAATTGACAGCGAGGAACCCTTTTTAGGATTCAACGTAAAAAAAATCAGGTGACAGGACCAGCGGAAATAGGGAGGCAACAAATAAATGACATGACAGCACCAGTACAAATAGGGAGGGAGGAAGCTAATGCAGAAGAAAACAACTTGGTGAGGACTGACAATAACCAAAGAAGAGGAAAGACAGACGGACCGCCGACCATGATGAATTTAATAAGTCCCGACCTTTTTAGCAATGATAGCCATATAAGCGGCTCATCGGTATCGGACCATGCGGTGGAAGAAGCTAATGCAGATAAGGAAGAGGCCAACGCCGATAAGCAAATATATGAAAATCGGATCGCAGCGTACGCAGCCCAGCTGAAAGAGGCCGACGCGGATAAGCAAATATATGAAAATCGGATTGCACCTTTTGAAGCCCAGCTGAAAGCATCTAACGCCGATAAGCAAATATATGAAAATCGGATTGCAGCTTTTGAAGCCCAGCTGGAACCCAAACCTGATAACGTGGTGGCGGACATAGAAGAACTTCGGGAAGTCCGTCAAGTGTTTGACGACTGAAGACAAAATAGTACAAATAACTTTCGACGAAGTCTTCACAACCAATCTGGCAGCGTATTCGCGGAGGGCCGATGCACTAATAAGATGCCAATACGCCAACGACAAGCAGGGGAAACCTACCCGTGCAAAACAATGCTTGTCTTCGGCGTAAGAAGCCTGGCGACGGCTTTCAACCTCATTTAAGACCGCAGCGAACTTTTCGAAATTAATGAAAGATTTAACGAAGGCTTACGCTAACACAATTTTCACTTCATTCAGGGTAATCCAAGAACTCCTTGAGGCGTTCTTTATAAATATTGGCAAAGTGACTCGAAAGAGGACCGGATGGCCCCCCGAAATCGTGCTGTTGGTCAACCGCCTGAGAAATCTACAGTTATTCAAATACAAAACCGGATTCAAAACAAAAAAATGATTACCGGTCAACAAATTTCCTGGATTGCGAAATAGAAGAAGAGCCCGAAGGAGACTACGTACCGTTCGGGCTCGATGGAGAGGTATATAAGAATCTCCAAAACCTTAAACTTAAATACCACGAGATAAGATTTCTCCGACTATACACGGCCTCCGGATTAGATCGCTATATCCGTGATCAGCTGAAGTGCAGCCACTGCCTACACGATATGACGGAGGAGGAGCGCGACTTCTGCGAAGAGGTGATGGGTGAGACGATGGCGAAGGACCCCGTAAACAACATCATCTTAACGAACGAGCACATCAAGCGGGCGTTTCCAAAACCAGCAGTAAACAATGCTTTCGACGTTGCGTATGAAGTTTTTTATGCTGTGATGCGCAGATATATGCTATTGGGTGCAGTGGTAGCCAATATTGCTTTCTTCAAATCGGATGGATCATGCGTTTCCGGCAGGATGCACCGACAAAATTTACTCGGTTTCATCCTGACTATGCTGCTATAAACGAAAATTGCAGAAAATTGAAAAGTAAATATTATTGTAGTTTTTAACTCAAATTTATAATGGTGTAGGCTTACTGGGGAGCCAGCCATTCAAAATAATTGGCAATGCGCCCGCACGGTACCTCTAAGGTGGTGTGGAAATCCGTGAGATTTTTATTTTTTTCATCAGCTGTTTCTAGAGAAATTGCATTGGTTTTTGGAGAAATGCGAACTTGGCAGCACGACATCAGCAAGAAATGTTTATCTCTTTATTGTTGTGCCGCATTTATGTTGTGAACAATTTGATAAACTTTCTGTGGATATATAAGCCGTATATGTCTGGGCTCATACTATATCTCGAAAACAAAAGTTAATCCCAGGTCACTGATTATTTTCATTTAAAATGAAGTGGACAACCCGCAATGTAAAAAATCCAAATTATACCGAAAATCGTGAGTTTTACGTGGGTACGCAAACAGGGTTTTATCAATTTATAAACACAACAATTTAGTTGCACCACGGTTTTTATCAATTTATACGCAACAAATTAGTTGCACCACGGTTTTTATCAATTTATAAACACAACAATTTGGTTGCACCACGGTTTTTATCAACTTAAAAGCAACAATTTATCGGCTCTAGTTTAAATAAATGTACATGAGATAATGAGCTTAGTAGTATTAAAAAAGTAATATATGGTGTTTGCATTATAATTATGGAGGAACATTGAGAATGCACGGATCAGTGGATGCCCCAGAATTCGTAAATGGAAATTAAAATAAATTCTAAACTAAATTGTTTACTTACAAACAACACGAAAACCTTAATTTTGTGAGAGGTAAGTAAACTGATTTTATTTTTTCTTTGCTTTTTACTTTTGTGTATGATCAATGATTCCATATGCCACCATATACTGACTAAGTGTTGTTAGGTGCCATTTGAAGTTTCCACTGGAAAGTTTAACATTTTCAACTACAACTTTCGGCAGAGCGATTTTTATTGTTTACTGGCATTAAGACAAGAGTGCTAGAATCAATTTGGTGCTCAATGATGTTTGACGCGCCACCCCACCACGGCGAAAATCTTAAATCATAGCCGCCGTTCAATCACCACGGAAAGTGTTGTCCAAAACCAGCTATCGTGCAGAAAACGTTGATGCTGTATAAAAGCTGGTAATGTAATGTCGAAACATGATATGCTCTAAGATTGAGGCAGCCTCTTTTACAAGTTCCACTAAACTATACAAAATATTACATGGTCATTAACTTGTACAAGAGGAATTTTCTCGTTAGATGTCACATAATTTGCCAAAACTCAAAACTATAACCGTGTCGCTTGAGGCCTTGGGTTTAAAAGACTTATATAAGACCTTAACAAATGACGAATCATCGATATATGTGGATGAGCCGGAAAACAAACAGCATTCGACTCTGCGACTGGTTCAAGGTTAAACAATTTCAACAAAGTTTGTTCGGGCATGAAGCACTTTGAAACAAATAGTCGACCGTTTTTCCACAGAAAACTGAACCCGTATCATTACTTTTAGAAAAAGGCAAAACGATCAATACTGAGCGTTGCGCGGCTAAAAAACGACAACATTAAAAGAAGTTCGTTGCGGTTTTGTTTAGTTATTTTCTTTTTTGAATTCTAACACTTTTTAAAGCCTTTGCACGGTACGTACAAACCCTCAAAGCATTACTAATCGACGCTTCACTTAAATTTTATTTTAATCGTGCCCTTATGCGGTATATCTAGTTATCTCAAAATTCCTTAAGAGTAACATCAAACATTGCCGGCCTAAAGATCTTACGTTCACAAACGCAGAACGATTTATTCAAATAAAAGCTTACCCGGTAAGTGCAATGTAAAGTAAGCGATCACAAGCCATGCTGTGTAAAATAATCGCTTAGTACAACGATCTCCTATTAATCCGGTTTAAAAAACTTAGTTAACTTAGCATTGATATTAAGAGAAGAGGATTATTACTCGTTGCCGTGCTACCATTCCCATATAAGCATTACCGTGCCAGTAAAACGGTTCAAATAGCACCGTCCTTCTGCCATCATCAACATTTTTTTAAACAAAATAAATTGGAATAATTTTATTGTTTTACGTTTTAAAAAATATATTAGTTTGGGGAAAAAGAAATCCATTATTTTGATATGAACTTCAGGACTTTATTTAACATGCTTCGGATTGTCCGATTTGGGTCAAATATGCACCGTTTTGTTGTATGATATGTTGCCATTTTAAAGGTAACTTCAAAATGCCTCTCTCATAGAAGTCCTGGTCTCTATTTGCAAAAAACTTTAGTAGTCGATTTTCACAATCCTCCCTAGATTCCAATTTTTTATCATTAAAGAAATTTTGCAATGCAAGAAAAAGATGATAATCGCTTGGTGCCAAGTCCGGACTATATGGCGGATGCATTAAAACTTCCCAACCAAGTTCCCGAAGTTTCTGGCGAGTCACTGTAGATTTGTGTGGCCTAGCGTTGTCCTGGTGGAACACGACACCTCTCCTGTTGGCCAATTCTGGCCGTTTCTGGTCAATCGCTATCTTCAAACGGTCCAGTTGTTGACAGTAGAGATCAGAATTTGGCGTTTGGCCATATGGAAGCAACTCATAATAAATAATCCCCTTCCAGTCCCACCAAATGCATAGCAAAACCTTCCTGGCCGTTTGAGGTGCTTCACCGCTCTTTGACCACGATCGTTTTCGCACAGGGTTATCGTATGTGATCCATTTCTCATCTCCAGTCACCATCCGTTTAAGAAATGGGTCTATCTCATTCCGTTTGGCCAAAGCTTCGCAGACGGAAATTCGATCCATCATGTTTTTTTCTGTTAATTTGTGTGGCACCCAAACATCGAGCTTCTTTTTGAATCCAGCTTTGTGCAAATGATTTAAAACTGTTTCATGGTCGATTTTTAGCTCCTGGGCGATGTTACGACTGCTAACATGCCGGTCAACTTCGATCATTTCTCCGATTTTATCGACATTTTCGACGACCGGCCTACCTGTGCGAGGTGCATCTTTAACATCAAAAATTCCTGAACGGAATCTACGAAACCAAAATTGCACATACTTGGCTGTTACAGTAACGGAACCATAAACACTATTCACAATTTTAGCCGCCTGGCTTGCATTTTCGCCTTTGTCAAAGAAAAACTGTAAAATGTACCGAATTTTCTCTTTGTTCAGTTCCATTTTTAACACGCTGTAACTCACAACTGAATGCACCAAACAAAAAATAGCAAAAGAATTTTTTTACTGCGAAATGTCACCTTTCCAACGAGCATAAATCTGAAATTATTTGATCGATATTTTACGAGAAATCTATCAGTGCAGCCATCTACCGAAAAAATAATGGATTTCTTTTTCCCCAAACTAATGTTATCTTTTATGAGAAAATGAAAAAATAG
>NW_023998556.1:298903-375856 GCF_014805625.2 Glossina fuscipes | reverse complement strand
GTTGCCGTATATTATAAGAAGGTCGAGAGAGATATTGCGAGGTTAGTCAGTTTCCCGTTTTGGATGAAACCTAATGGCTTATTTATCACTTCTATCCCTTAAGGAGCTATTCACATTTCGGACCTGCTCGCGAAACGTGAAACGGCTAGTGGAAGCCGCTTTAGAGAGACGCAAAGAAGTCAATTTGTCAGGCAATAACAGCAGTCACGTCAGGTGTTCCTCAGGTGCCTTTATACTCATTTCATACGTCAATAATATTCGGTGATGAAATCACCAAAGATTGCTTTTGAATCCGCGCAAAGAGCTTTCTTTAAATAAAGAAAGGCTATTGGTTGGTTTTATTACACGGTGGTGTAGGAAGCTTGACGACTCTTACGCTGCAAAAAGGCTATATATGATCTTAGTCGGTACTTGAATATTAGTCTGTTGTGTGGTCTCCTTCCATTAGGGTTAGGACTCGCTTGTCTTCTTATGAAAATAGATTGCTTTTGTTAGCGTCACTTGAGAAGCGTGGATTAATTCTTGATGTTTTCTTTCTAGTTAGTTTAATAAATACTACCGGTTTAAAGGCATTATTAGATGCGACAAACTTTTAATCGCTTCTCCAGGAAATCAATCTTCATAAATTTCAATGTAGATATTTTTAAGAGCTTTTCCACCGTTCAGAGGTCTTTGCAAAAATGTAAATAATACATATAACTTAAGATTGCCTATGTCCTACTTAAATTAACTTTTAGTCTTAACGTCGTAGTATGATTCGAAATTTGTTATTTCTTACAAGACTGTAAATGAACTTTAAAATTCGCGAGTAATTATATACGCTATTCTGGTTGATATAGCGGCAGTAGCTTATATACGTCCAATGCGGTTGCGAAGATCCGTAGAGCTCTCGACATCAGTATCTTCGTTATAGAATATCCTAATTTATCAGGACATTTCTTCTTCTAGTGCACTTGTTTAGAGTAAGAAATTGTTATGTTCAAAGACAAACAATGCTTTTACTCTAAAGCAGCAATTTGTATTGAACGAAATGTAGAACTATGCTATCGTTACTGGCTTTCCTCATAGTGTCAAAGCTGAAAACACTTAAAAAATCGCCGAAATTCTCGCGTTACGCAGCAATTCACACCACACAGCAGTTGTCTTTCCCACTGCGCCTGTTTTTACGTTTAAGTCAAATGTACACAAGCACTACTCCCTCTTTCCGTTGCTCTCTACCTTTAACTCATCCTGACCACCATCGTGCTGGCACATATATGGTACCTACGGCCTAATAGCTGGTCAAAAAAAAATCTGTATCTTCTTTCAAACAATAAAATTTCGTGGATTATAAAGCTGACGTTTCTTGTATATTATATATCTCAATTTCCTTAACAATTAAATTAAAATTAGTGGACCTGTTTCCTGTGCATATATAAGCAGTTCTCTTTTTAAGTTTCATTACCGTTGTTTCCTTTCGCTTAATTTTTGTTTTTTTTCTTTTTTTATTGCAGCGCAATTTCAACGCGTTGTACGTGTTTATGAACCCTTTTAGTGTTATGTTGACCTCGCGTTACCGAAAGCCAAAAGTTGTATAGTAACTACTCCAAAAGGGATATCGTTGTAATTGTGGCTCATTTTGCGGTTGCGATAAGTATTCATATGTAAATTAAGTGACAGCGATCTGAAGGTCAGCCAAGTCACTATTCTAAACTGGTTGAGCGAACCAAAGTTGTTAATTCTTTCAAAATATATTTATCTTGAAATTTCTGTAATAAAAATTTCGAAGAAAATTCCCTGCAAATAAGATAAAATGGCATTAATTTCCTTCCAGATGTGATTAATAAATCGTTAGAAAAATATGACAAAACTAAAATTTCTCGTCACTTTTAAGGTTTTATCTGAATGTTTTTCTTCTTCTCTAAGTCAAGCTTTTCCATATCTCCTCAACCTCTCCATAACTTTGTGGGTGTTTTTTTTTAATGTTTACCTGAAAACCGTTATCTCTGGGCTTTACTCTTCTAATTATGAATCCCGGCCAATTCTTTTCTGGCGACTTAGAGAAAGATGTTGCTTTGTTTCTTAGCCGAGATGTAAGTCTACGAATTTTGACTGCAAATAATTTTATCGTCAACAGCTTATCTGTAAACTAAAAGCGATATACCCATGTTTCCATAAACACTGCCAGAAAACGTTGTACCAATTGCAACGAAACGACCATCATCACGAAGGCTTCTTCCACATAACCGCAAAGTACAAGAATGTGCAGAATCTGGATTTTACGGTTTTCCGCACCACTCTTGGGGTACCGTGACAGTCGCGTTGCCAATGTTTTAAATGCCTGCCTCCACGGTAGGCCTACACCATTATATACATAATTAGAAATTATAATAGTATTTACAATAATGATAACAATAATAATACATAGTAATACAAAATAATATGTGATAATACGTAATAAATAAAAAGCCCCGCTAATACATACATATATATAAAGAAATAAAAATAACTGGTGTGCCGGTGTGCTGACATCTGCAAAAGAAAAATATTGTGATTAATAAATTTTATATACAAAGATGATCACAAACTTACCATTGGCCTACGGAAGTATCCCATTCTGCTGAAACGATGAGTGGAGGTGCAAAAGCAAGCATGGTCTTTAATCTAAAATAAAATAAAAATGAATAAATTATACATAATAATAAGTAACGATAAAAGCAAACTTACCTTTAGCATGCAGCGAATTTTCATCGATATGAGGCGGTGAATGGAGCGAGTTGGACTTGATTTTGCACGACTTCTCCTTTAAAATGATGGTACCTTTGCAACTGTTTCTTGTACCCAGTTTTTGTCAATGAGTAACAAATGTATCATGAAGCCTAAGAGATTAGTGCGGTGACTTCTTCCATTGGGGCAGGAGACTGTTTTGTTGAAGAAGGCAAGGTGCTTCACCATTGTCGCCTGGGTGCGCTTGCCGATGTTCTGCTCAATCATGTGAAACTTCATGATTGCCAAGTGCATGCTCACGGCTTTCAAAAAAACGTCAAATAAATTGTGCCTCGGAAATTCGAGTTTCAGATTCTTATGAGCCAGGATTGGTTCGTGTTCCGGGTCATTTGCGACTAGTTCGCCATCAATTTCGGAGCATGCTTCTGCCTTCCTCAGCGTTAGTTCGCTTAGGCATGATTGGCATCTTAGCTGCTCACGGATGTATTGGGCTATTTTATAGCCTGTGAGCAGCCTGAAGCATTCCGCTTCGTTTGCGGTTAGCCGTTTGGCAGCTACTTTGAACGGCACCCCATTCAGGCCGTATAGCAGAAACTCTTCTTTGGCCTGGGCTGGTGTCGTGCAATCCAGCTTTTCAATGAGATCATAATCGCCAACAGTTCTGGATCCGCCTCTCCAAAATTCTAGTTGCCGTTTGATTAGGCGGGTGCCCACTTTTACTATATCTTCCACCGGTCTTGTTTTCGTTCTCCTGCCTGGCGCCATCTTGCAGAAAAATCTTTCCAATAGGTCTTGGTTTACCCTGTTGTCAATGGTGTCCAAGGTGGTCTTAGTCACCTCGGCCGTCTGAAAGTTAGCTTTTAAACAAGTTTTCACTTCAGCTTGCACCGCTTTCTGTTCTTCCCATTCGGCGCTGCTTATCTTGCCCTTGTGCATGACTGTGCACAATTCAGTTAGAGCAGCGAAGGCTTCGTATGTTCATATATCTTTTCTTTCATGAATACTTCTGCGCTTCACAGCGACCTCCATTTATTCCGTCCGTTTATTAAGCATGCACCTCTTCTCTTTAAGTAATTTGAGGTGCTAGTTTTTTCCGCATGTGCCTTGGTGATGGCGGTAGTGTCAAACAGTGTCAGCTCGATTCCGTTGGTACTTTCCGTTTGCGAACTTTGCCAGTGTTTACAGGGTTGCTTAGCTCCTATCGCAGACTACTGCTTTCACTTCTAGGCCGGTATCCTCTGCGATACTTAAACATCTGTCCACTTTGTCTGGAGCTCCGTTGTTGCTGGTTATGGGGATGGCGCTGACCAACACGTTAAAACTTGTCAGCAGGCTACGTATACCGAAGAAGAGTACTAATCGGTATTCTTCCGTCTTTCTAATTTTTTTTGTTTCGTCGTAGCCGCAACCATATAGTATATCCTCGGTGCTGTGTACACTTCGTCGAAGGGTACCTGCACAACCTTGTCGTGAGGACTTAACCTCCCTACGACCTCCCACAGCGCCTCGATGTTTATTGTGAAATTAAGTTCCCGGCCTTCACCGGGTTCAATAATTCTGCTATTTTCCCTCTGCGCCTCCACATCCACTACGTTATCAGCTCGTTGAGCTTCCTGGCCTGTGCAGCGGGTTTAAGGCGTCGCTTCTTTTCTCTCGACGAAATCATGCGATTTTGTGGTACCGCTAATAAATCGCATGATCTTGCGGGATATGTTTATTTTATTCTTCTCTGATTTCCTTGTTTACAAGTACAGGCAAAATCGTATGATTTTGCGGTACTCCTTTTTTTCCTTTTGCTTTTGCAAGCATAGGCAAAATCGTATGATTTTGCGGGATCTATGCTTGCTTTTGTGAGAGTAGCGGCAAGCCGCTATAGAGAGAGAGCAACAGGAAGAAGAAGAGGTGAGTTGAGTAAGAACGAGAAGTTTGTCTGCTTTTTAATTTCAAGATAGAAGGGAGTAGAGTTGTGGAAGCCAACGAGTGCGGTTGTTCCTTTCAATTGTTCTGATTGTCTGTGTTTTTTTGTTTTTGGGAAAAAAGGCAATACTTAGTTATTCGAGAATTAAATTAAAGAAAAGAAAATCCCATCAAAGAAGATTTGAATGGACATTAAAGTGATACGGTTTGTTTTGAACATAAGAAAAGAATGAGACAAGAGAAGGCAAATCGTGAACGAAAGTGAAGAAAATTTATGATTTGATCTAGAAATGACAAGTTCTGTGATGGATCAGTATAAGCCAATGGCAAAGTAAAAGGACCGTTTAGTAAATTAACCCGAACGCATTCACAGAGATAGGAAGTAATGTGTATTTAGCCTAAGACTAAAGTCTGCAAAATATTTGAAGATTGCATTAAATAAAATACCGGGACTTACATATTTTAATACCATAAAGAAAAAAAGGCTACAAAAAAAAGGACAGAATTTGCTCAACATTAAGCAAAATATAAAAATTTCATCAATGTCAAAGAACTGTTAATTTTGGTATATACATATATATATATATATATATGCTAATATGTTGGAAACGGTGCATAACGAAAAGCTGAAGTATTCGAAAGAAAATCCGCATGCATATCGAGGAAATTTGTAAGAGAAGAAATGACAAAGGGCAAAAGCAATAACATTAACATTTACAAGGTACTGAAAAACAATTTCGTGCTTTCAACAAAGGTATTGTTTTATGAAGTAAAGCGAAGATTATATGTATATATATCTATATATATAATAATAATAATAATGAGTAAAAGAGTGCTTGCAAAACTCTTAAAATTTTTACCCCTTGGGAGGTTAATCTAGAAAGAAACAGATCGAAATGGTTTCCTTTTGCTTATGCACAATTTGTAACGTGGATTGTAACTGAATTAAGTAAAACTATTGAAACTATTTCAAAATCAGTAAATAAAGTGTTTGTTAAAGTTTTTTAAGAAAAAAAAAGGAAAGAAAACAAAAAGTCTTGTTATTCCGAATATCCTAGAGAGAGAGCAAGTAGCTAAACCCCTGTTAGTGACTTAAAAGTATGTGCTGTGGTGAAATCGTCTCCTGTGCTGCTTGGCAGTGTGAGCTTATCCTCGTTTGAATACCAACAGCATTGGAAGGAACGAATCGGGTAGTTTTACAAAATCATCAAGCTATCACCGACTCTAAGGCTGCCAGCTTATAAAAGGATTGCAAGCCTGCATTCAACCTCAGCCTACATTGTGTTTAAACGACATTTATTAATGATCGGCAGTGAAATCCGTGATAAAAATTCGTCGGGGCGAACGCTTTGGGTTACGCTGAGGAGCAACATAACAAAGTAAAGAGGAGGAGGAAAAGGGGCGAATAAGAGCGAGCGACTGTAAGGAGGGGGAACCGTCGATGTAGCAGCTACCGCAGCAGACATTTTAAGTTATCTTAGTTCATATGTAGGGCAGACGCAAGACAGTTACAGACTGACTTACGGTGGACAGATGGACGGTAGACAACCGACGGGACCTTTTCGCTTTTTTGTTTTTCTTTGTCAGGAGGCTCCGAGAGCCAAACCCCAATTCAAAAAAAAAAGAATATATATATGCTCTACCGGCCGAAAGGGGCTTAGACCGTGACAACGCCCATTCTCGTACATTGTGTTCCCATCGGTTTTTTGTTTAAGCGATTTAGACTTTTTCTAGTTGCAATCCATTTTTAACGCACATCTCCTATAGTTACGGTCGTGTTCGTTTTATTCGTCAATTCGTCGGCTAACCCCTTCCCATATTTTTGCCGCTATATACGTTTATTGTTTAGACCCCACAACTTCGGATATTTTTGTAAAGCTTCGCTAAAGAGGGAGAGATGAACACCATTTTAATATCAGTAATATAAATGATATTATGGAGGTTAGAGGTTATATATCCTGAAAAGAAGAAAAAGAAAAAATAATGTAGTAGAATAGTTTTCTCCGATTTCTTCGCTAATTTCCTTATAATATTTTGCATTCTTTGCAGTTCTTGGTCAGATCAGCCTGGACGTGAACCCTTTATGGGTTGAGAGCAAGCTAAAGATGAAGAAGTGGCGAAATTGAGGAATTTTTAAAAGGACATTACAAGAACATCTGTCTTTATAAGAGGTTGATTTCATTGATGTGTGTCTACAGATCTTTAATTAAGGCGAAATCATTTTTATTAGATGTAAGTCTTGGGTGATTAACACCAAGATTGTATGAATTATGGAATTGCATGGACGGTTTTAGATCTACCTGATGATCCGATGGGAATTTAGCCCTACGTTAAAGCGCCAAGGAACGTCTAGTAAACTAGCATCATCAAAGTTGGATTTCTACTAGCATTTCTTATCCTTGGGATGAACTCTTTGAGAATCTGCCTAAAGTGCGTTGTCTAGCATGGTGGTAAGGCCTTCAAAATACTCTTGCATTTTGAACGACGGCGGACTTATCTCCTGGATTGTTCACAAGTTGAAAATCGATAGATAAGAGTAGAGATGTCCTTTATAATTAGCAAGCTTTGAAAGAAAAACAGATTTTCTCGAGGATACACCACATCTGGCTAAAGAAGGCTGGGAACGGGCCAAAGTATTACTTTCATATTATATTACTTCACTTGCCGGATTAATCAGATTGTTTCTGGTTTCGGCCGAGCAGGATTGTCCACTACGTCCTGGCAATGAATTACGGATCTGAAGGAGGGATGAGCTTGGCGCTGGAAGCTGGAATGGCAAAGAAAGCGCAGTTATTGACAGCGGAATAGTTGCACTAATGCCCCCTCCTCCACAACCGACGTCGCGGTGACTTTTAGGGCGATTGCTGTTTTTAATCTTGGACTTCTTAAAAATGCCATATGCTTTCTAAAGCTATTAATTTTTTCGGCACGTCCTGCCCGACTAAACAAGACACAAATATAAACTTCCCTGGCAGTACATTGCTCCCATGAGCAGTGGTAACCTTTCAACGAGACGCCTAATGCATCGATGACCCTTGAGGTGGAGCCGAAATGTTGGTCGTGAGCAATAGGCTCACGAAATCCGCATACGCATGACATAGATCTAGGCACACACAGTTAGCGTGAAGACGATTCATGACCGCAAGGCAAATTGGAAGCCAATAAATAATAAAAAATGATAATATCTCTATGATAATAATTTTCAAAAGTCACTGATTAATTACATGTTGATGAAAGTATGATTATTATTGCCTTCGTTACGAATGTATTTGATGCAATGATTGTTATTGGAATTGTTTATTTATTATTATCGGATTTGCGTAGAGTATTTAGTTTTTGTTATATTTTATGTTCATGCGACTATAATTAATATATGCAAGTAGTACAAGTATGTATATACTTGTTTGCGGTTGGTAGGGTTGTGACTATGGGGGCACTCATGCAATTACGAAGTTCAGCATATCAAGTGATTTACTGTTTTTACCACTGTTATATCTCTATGCGTTTGTGGTGGATAGTCTAAAACCAAAACAAATTATGACAGGGGGCAATGTAAATTTCAAATCAATTCTAATCCTTTTTGCATAAGTTATTATTCTAATGTTTTAAATTCAATTACTTAAATTTAGCAAAAAAAAGAATTCGCATTAATTGACATCTTTTTTAAATTGAATTAATTTTCTTTTATTGCAAGTATTATCTTAAAAATTATGTTTAAACTTAACTAATTGTATTTAAAATAAACTAATTATATATATGATTATTTTAAATTTTGCAATGGTCGCTTAAGCATCTGATAAGTTTTTGGTAAAAATATTATCCTTGCGGCCAAATCCGTTTCGTCATTGGGTCAAATCATCAGACTTTAAGGATCCGGTTACGAAGTTCATTTCTCCAGAATTAGATGCAAAGAACTTGAAATACTATAGCTCTAAGATATATTCTTCAACATTTAAATTACCCAGATGGATTGAGAAAAATTTTTATGAGTACGAGAACCTTATAATACGTACGCAAATTTAAAATGTGGGCTGAAACACTTCAATAATCAATTGTGTAGTTAGTGATATATTTAAAACTTCTAACATCAAGAGTGGTTTTACGGTCCGTTTTTCAAATTTTTAAAAAATTATTAAAACTTTTAGAAGGATGTGAAGCGAATCTTAATAAAACCTGCACATGCGTCCCAGTTTCATTTTTTCTCAGTAGCTAAGCAAACTGTCGCTTTATCAAGCTTATTTATGACATAGTGTAAAAATGTTGTCCCTTCAAATATTAATTAATTTACATAAAGTCATGTTTTGTTTATAAAAATTTGCCAAAAAATTTTCGCAAAGTTCTATTTTACTTGTATTTTGACTTAAATTCCTCCAAGACATCATTTAACAGCATTCTGTTAACGGTTGAGCAGAGCTCTGTAAAAAACGTTTGATTTATGTCTTTGCTAGTTCCATAATTGCTCCGTATTCTTCTTAATTTTCTACAAGCATTGGTAAAAATTGTTCCTTGTCGAGTATATCACGAAATACGTGAACCTAACGTTGTAGGAGAACTTCATTGTAATGATCGCGCATATTATGCAATAATTCCCATAAAACGTTTACCGTATAAACATAACATGTGCAAGTGTTCATTGATAACATAATCAAATTTTTTATATGCAACAATATATTCGGATCGGTACAGGAAGATGAGCTCATGCTGATCTCGTTCCGCATTTTCCACGTTTATGTCTTTGGGAGCTCCAATGGTCTTATAATCTCAAACTTTTTATTATTATTATTCTTTCAACTTAACTTTAGTTCCTTTACCTTTCATCCTTTTCACTGTAAGGAAGCGATTTTGCTTCCTTACGAAATACAAGTCCGTCCGCCTTAGACATCTAGCCCCAATCCGCAACTAGCAATCCCGATCTGTCCACGCATGCCGTTCTGTGAGCAATACACGGACAGCCCCCTCCAATATCAAAATCATAAAACACACACTAAGTATACCTATACCTTGTACAGATAAAATCATTATATCACACACCAATATACCGATACCTTGTAAAGATAAAATCATAAAACACACACTAAATATGCCTATACCTTGTAACGAAAAAAATGTCTAAACACCTATTATACAGGCCCACGTGAGTTAATTCATAGAAACACACACCACATGTGTGTAAAGAGAAAAGTACAAGCACATAGTGAGTATGCCTCTGTAAAACCACAGAAGCACACCAGAGCACAGATTAAGAACACCAGTGTACCAAAAAGCTTAGATCCAAATTTCAAAATGTAATAGCGGAGTCAAGAACTCAATTAAAAGGAAGAAAGCTCAGATCCAAGAAATTAAGAACCCCAGTGTACAAACAGCTTAGGTTCCAAAACCTCAAAATATTTGATAGCAGAGCCAAGAACCCAAATAAAAGAAAAACTTAGATGCAAGAAATCAATATGTTAAGAACCCAAGTAGAATCTCAAAATGTTTAAGAACTCAAAGGCTAAATAAAGCTCAAAGTATAAATACAAGTAAAATACGAAAATGTTTAACAAGCAGAATTGAACTTAGGTAGAAAATCTATGCATGCAAAACAAACTTCAGCAAGAATCTCTATGTGTAAAGATGCGCAGAATGTGTAGCACCGTTAGGGTAAACAAAACAAGCAGAATTGAACGCAGGTAGGAAAAGAAAATAATAAGAACATACGACAATGCATAAACTGCATACACAAAATGTACAAAGACACGATCACACACGTAGAAACACACAAAGCATATGCAAACACAGTGCACAAGCACTCACATACCTAACGGTGATTGAATCACGCGATTTGGTACCTGAATGCCTAGTGAGTAGACATTTGAACAAACACAGTAATAAGCTAGATGTAAGTTGGTTTTAAGTTGTGTATAAGTAAGATCATGCAAGTCGTAACTCAGGTTGCGACTGCAGCCAACCTAAGCTAAGCATACACATAAACATTTGTAATCGCATAGAACCTGTTGGCACTAGCGAGTGAGACTCAGGCTATAAAAGAACAGCACATCGCGCAGATTCTTTCATTTCGGTGTCACAGCTGCCTGGAGGTAAGTGGTTACAGACAATATGACAAATCTCTTTTTTTTTTCGACATTACGGATAGGGGATGTGACGGTTGGTCAAAATCTCCCTCCCTGAAAGACTTTGTAGATCAAACGACATTACGGATGGGGGATGTGACGGTTGGTCAAAATTGCCATCCCTGAAAGACTTTGTAGCTCAAACGACATTACGGATACGGGATGTGACGGTTGGTCAAAGTCGCCATCCCTGAAAGACTTGGCAGGACAACTGACATTATGGATGAGGGATGCACTAGTTGACTGAAGAATATTTTGTCTTTGTATTTTCCGACGAGTAGCGAAACGGGGACACCCCGGCGGCAGCTATGACACTGGTAGCGTATTCGGTCCTTTTCTTTCAGCGCCTGCGATATTAAAAGCGTAACGAAAAAGAAGAGTAACGAAAAAGAAACGCAAGTTCCAAACTTACAAGTAAAAGAAAACAAACCGGCAATAGCACGACAAGTCGGGACACCGCGCTGGTTCCTTGCCATAGCCCAGTTCTTCACAAATTGCTGTACTTCTATCCAGCAAAGAGGAAACAATAAATCTAGGAAACTAAACAACATTCCCCCCCGAAGGTCCTGATTATTTTTCTAAATTTTCTTGCAACGAATCCTGGATTGACTGAGTCATACCCCGCCTAAGGAAACTCGTTACATCACATTTATGTACATAAAATTATTATCTGTATTTTCCAAAAATAAATATTTCTGACAATGACGCGTTGCAAAGGTTTAAAATCTATTGAGTTCTTTTTCAATCGTTCCTTCGAAATAAGCAGACTGCCTACTAGTTGGAATCTGTTTTCTCACTTGATAAACCCGGCAAAAGACATCTTGCTGGAAACGATAGAGGCACTGTAAAACTTGGTCAATTACTTGCGCGTATTTTATCATCCCATATTAGGTACGCTTTCAAGCTGATTGTTACTCCTAGCCAGCAAGAATTTTGAAAAAACTGGTGATATACCTTCCTTTTGGACAATTGCCTTTAATTCGTTTGCCATGCGTTTAACTCCTTCTCTATATTTATTTATTTATTTATTTATTTTAATTCTACTAATACATGAAACTCAACTAAACAAATAACAGTCGAGTTGTATTGGCACTTAAAGCAAAACTTATATTCAATTAATAATAAAACTTAGTATATTGTACTTATAACAAATAAGAAAGAAAAAAAAAGAAAAAACGCATGTACGCAACCAGCATAGAGCCACACTTACAACCGGTACAGGACCAAATTGCAAATGAACGCCTAGGCCATCGCAAACATGCATAAGCCTGGCAACCGACAATAGTTAACAACAATTCATTTTCGAATCGTAACGACTTTCAAGGATAAAAGCTAGTTTAAGTAAGACATAGGTTAATCGCGCGTATTAGGCAATGTTGCTTTAATGGACTTTAAAGAGTCCGATAACGAGAATAAGTGATAGACGTCATTTAGGTTCTTGCAAACTACTCTGAGCGGATTAAACAGCTCATAATTGTTTTTACACTGACTAATGTTAACCAAGATAAAGTGCCTAGAGAAGCGGTTAGGGACATTAAAGCTTATTTTACCAAGTAATAAAGGTGAGTCAATAGCACCATTTATTACTTTGATTACAAAGGAAACGCCAAGAACAAACCTACGTTTCTCAAAAGACGGTATGGACAGCAGAAGCTACCTATTTTCATACGGGGGAAGAGAAGCAATCGGATCCCAACCCAAATTCCTAAAGGCAAACAACAAGAATTACTTTTGAACAGATTCAATCGAATCTACATAGCACCTATATGAAGGAGACCAAACAACAGAGGCATACTCGAGTATGGGTCTAACCAAACACATATACAGCCTTTTCGTAATGTAGGGATCATCAAGCTCTTTGGACCACCTTTTTATAAAACCAAGCGCGGACCTAGCTTTGCTTATCGAGAGCTCAATATTGAAGTTGAAACGTAACCTATGGTCAAATAGAACGCCTAAATCTGTGATCGAATCGACATCCTCCAACTTATGCGAATCTATGAAATACTGAGTAATGATTGACTTTCTTCTTGAGAAAAAAAGCTTCTTACATTTATTTAGATTTAGTTTCAGAAGATTCAAAGAGCACCATGCAACAAAATTATCCAAGTCACCTTGCAGCTGATGTGACTGCGATTCAACAGAGAAGGAGGAAAACAGTTTCACATCATCCGCATACATTAAGATCTGGCTGAAATTAACCATGATGGAAGATCATTAATGTATAAGCTAAATAAAATGGGACCTAAGTGGCTGCCTTGAGGTACGCCAGATATAACGGGGAATTCATCCGAGGTGATAAAGTTGAACAAAACCCTGAAGGATCTGTTGTGCAGATAAGAGCCTATCCATTTCACTAAATAGAAAGGAAAATAGGCTCGGAGTTTAAAGATAAGTAAGTTATGGTTAACCATATCAAACGCTCTGCTTAAATCAGTGTACATCAAATCTGAGCGAGAGCCACTAGAAAAGGCCTTGAAAACATGACAAGTAAACTCTAACAAGTTGGTGATTGTAGATCACCCTTTCCGAAATCCGTGCGGTGCGAAAAAATATACGAATTGATGCCAAAGGCCAAATGCTGAGTCACAATTCGTTCGAACAACTTGGGCAAGACACTCAACTTGGCTATGCCTCTGTAGTTCTCAACAAATTGTCTACTTCCACTCTTGTGGATAGGAAGAAGGAAACTACTCTTCCAACATGAAGGGAAAACACCTAAATTCAAGGACAGGTTAAAAATCTTAGAGATCGCACCACATAACTCGACAGCGCAAGATTTAAGTACACATGATGGAATTCCATCAGGTCCAGGCGAACAACTGTATTTTAGAGAACTTAACCCGAAAAAACCGAGTTAGTTATAGGATATGGGTAGTTTGCTGATAAATCGAAATTAGCAATAGAAAAGTTTCGTCGGAAATACTCAGCAAACAGATTTGAGATTTCAAAATCATCCGAGGAATCAGAGCCATTAAAAGAAACATGAGAGGGATATGTGGAAATTTTTCAGATTTGCAGATGCAGCAATTGTATTGTAGAACGATGACAATAAGCTTTCAATACTTCCGGTTGAGAAATAAAGCCTCTTATGTGAAAGACGATGTTTTAGCAATACAATATTGATTTTATGAAAATCATAACATTTATTTAAAAAAGTTTGATTTGGAACATTACGACAGTTCAACGAACCATCATTCATATGTTGAAAGGAAATGCACATTGACGGATGATAAGAGTTCTCAGGTAAACTAAAAGGTGGGCAACGATTTACGTTAATCTCAGGAAAGTTGGTAAAGCAGAGATCAAGCAGTCTACCATTACAATTAGGGATACGATTATATTGAACCAAATTATGATCAAACAATTCATTAAAGAACACAACAGCCCTATCAGACGTTGAAGTAGGAATCAAACAGCCAGAATTATCACTATCACACCAGGTGACTTGAGGAGAATATAAATGGCGTTATCGCCCTTGAACCAGCAGCTTGTGCGATTTGCCCAGTCTGGTGACCAGCGTTTACATTCGAACAGCCATTATTTTTAGGCGATGGCGCTTGATTACAGTGAGTGGCAGCCCTGTGCGGAGATACCCTTGCGACATCAGCGTAGCTTAAAACGGAAGTACTTGCCGGCTTGTTTGTAACTATTTTGTTACTAACCGTCTCAACAATATCGGAAACATAAACGTTCATTTTAGAGTTAGAGGGAGCGATAACTTGTACCGTCAGTTGCCAGACGCAAGTAAATATGGCTTACTTACATTTTGCAATATTTTAACATGGCCTTTGATAAAATCAACTTCATTTATTACTTTGGAAATTATATCGCCCAAGTTTCCCACCATACTAAGATCTGCTACCATGAAACAGCTTTGCAAATAATTTCAACCTGGGGAAACCCACATCACTTTAGTTGTCGCTCATGAAAGTCAAGTAGGGAGTATTCGGTTTATTTCATACATTAATGGTATTCCATCAATTATATTAAACATAGAAATTCAAAATCCATGCTTTGCTGCTTAAACTTGCAGCAAAGAAATACGTCGATCGAAGCAGAGATATTAAAATTTAAAGGTGACTAACATGAAGTTAGAAAAATATAATAAACACGAAAAACAAACAATTTAATAATAAAACACAAACGTCATACTAAGAAGTAGTATTTTTTTTAATCCTTTTCTGGACAATAATTATCATAAAGATATATAAAAACTGAACGGTTTTTTCAAAGGTTTTGAAAGATCATCGATGTAAATCTAAGTCTGAAAATAATTATTTTATTTATACATATATAAATTTATATTCTCTATAAAAATTTCTTAATACAATGTAATAATAAAAGCTAATACTCAGCCGATGTGTAGTGGAGATAGAAAAATGCGTTGGGTATTTGGGAGGATTCCCTATGAATCCTTCCCAACGCCAGAACGCAGAACGCAAAGTCTATCCGTCTCAAATAGTGCCAAAAGAACTCGGCAAGAGACGGTCCCTAATTAAAGTTACGAGGCGGATAGAACGCCTTTATTAAAACAGCGAGTTGATACGCTTTGATTGAATTGTTTGATAGCAATTAAAATTCTTTATTTGCCAGGTGCATTATTTATACTTAAATCTATAGGTGATTTTATGCTACGTTATCAATTATTTTAATTAGGGCGCCTGGCGTCGTATTGCATTACGAAAAGTTGACGTGCGACAAAGTTGTTTTTTTACTTTTTTTTGCTACAGAATTATTGCAAATTCAGCATAATTCTGTCGCACTTCAGAGTGGATGCATACGACGGCATGCGATCACACTACAACAATTTCATCAATATGTTATAATGTTTTAATGATTGTTATTGCAACGTTTAGTGTTTAATATTTATATCCATTTGCTTTTATTAAACCCCATATACTGTTGAGAATTTCTATAAATTGAGATTGATTCTCTTTTCACAGTTTTCCTTCTTTTCTATTAATTAATTTGACTTTTACCAATTTTTGTTTTTATAGCGTATTAGTATTATGAATCCGTGTCCTGAAATGGAAAATTGTCCAATTAGTTGCTAAATAAATAATAAAAAATAAAGACCAATTTTCTGATGGTACCATACCACGTATTTCAAATTCTTTAGAAAGAAACGAAACAAATTAGTCAAATGAGTAACTTCAGGTGATTTATGAAAGTCTTACGATTTGAAAAATCAGGCAGACGTGACACCGTTTTCCCTTTTGAGGCCAAGCCACAACAATGAAAGTAGGCTATTTTTTTAAGTTACCGGCAGAATTAATAAGAGAGTGCTTTGTGTGTATGTATACCTTTAACAAACGATGCAAGAAAGGAGTTATTAAGAGAGAGCCTTGAAGTTTTAATGTTCTATATTTTTACAGCAGATGTCGAGTTCAAATAATCTCACATCTACGTTCCAGTTTCACCCTTTATATCTTATTAGAATATAAGCAAATTAAGTGAAACACGCGGTGGTAATGTACCTGTATACTCATATCTCAAATGCCGTAGAGTTTGCTTAGTTGGTAAAGGCTTAACTCTTATCGATTGGGCACACACCCACTAACTAGGTGTGATTGTGTCAGATAGAGATTTCGAAAAAAGCACCACTACTTTTAAGCAAGCACACAATTTAATTTTTACTATGTGGCGTGGCTTTACGCAGCAGCTGTTAACGATATGTATGTTTAATAAATGATGACCGGTACATGTTTTATAAACAAAAGAAGCGAAAAATGTCTTTTAGAGAAATTTTTAAAAAGATAGAGAAAAATAAAAATTTTATGTGTGGTGTGCCATTTACGCCCATATTCACATACATATATTATATGAATCAATAAATTGAATAGTCTGGATGCGTGCGTACCATAAATAAATATTCGATTCAAAATGAATTTCTTGCATTTGTATGCAAATAAATTCTTGATTACTTTTTATAATCTGTGCGTGCGCTTCTTTTTAGGCTCACAAAAAGCGTTGTCTTACTGCAAAGCCACCTCAGGCGTTGTTGGATACATGTGCAGAGTGTGAAAAACGCGTAGATATGTTCAATTTGATTTTGATACGTAAGACGGTGCTACGATGTTCATGTAAATCCGCATGCGTTATTTCTCTGGCAGTTTCTAACACTTTCTTGTTGAATCTATTACGAAATAATTGCTCGAATTTTGTAGTAAAATTAGTAAGTGTACAATATCGACCAATGTTTGCTCAAATCTTAAAACATCCTGCACTAGTGTCGATTTATGATGTTGATGCATTAAGACGGCTTTAAACTTTTCATTAACTCGTTAAGAAAATATGAAATATTAAGTTATGAATATTCTTCATTATCATTCAATAATTCAACTGAAAATGGTTTCAGTACCATTGGCATAAGGCAATTTTATTATGTCATTCAATTTATTATTTCATTGACTTTAGCACTTTACACTGACTTTAGCAAGGCGTTTGATATGGTTAATCATAGACTTCTTAGATTTAAAATCCAGACCTCTGGCTTTCCTCTCTTCTTAGTTGAATGGTTAAGCTCTTATCTGTATGGTAGATCATTCAGGGTTTTGTTTAACCTCATTACCTCGGATGAATTTCCCGTGACGTCTGGCGTACCTCAAGGTAGCCACTTGGGACCTATTTTATTTAATCTTTACATCAATGATTTGCCCTCCGTGATTAAATTCAGTAAGATTTTAATGTATGCTGATGATGTGAAACTGTTTACTTCTTTTTCCGTAGAATCGCAATCACATCATCTTCAAAGTGATTTGAACAATTTGGTTGCATGGTGCTCCCTCAATCTTCTGAAGCTAAATCTAAATAAATGTAAGAAGCTTTCTTTCTTAAGAAGGAAGTCGTTTAGTACCCAATACTTCATTGATTCGCACAGGTTGGAAGACGTCGATTCGTTCATTGATTTAGGCGTTCTATTCGATTATAGGTTACGTTTCAATTTGCATATTGAGTCCTCGTTAAGCAAAGCTAGGTCCGCTCTTGGTTTTATAAAGAGGTGGTCCAAAGAGCTTGATGATCCTTATATTACTAAAAGGCTTTACACGTGTTTGGTTAGACCTATTCTTGAGTATGCCTATGTTGTGTGGTCTCCTTCATATAGATGCTACGTTGGTTCAATTGAATCTATACAAAAGCAATTCTTGCTGTTTGCACTTAGGAATTTGGGTTGGGACCCGATTTCCCCTCTTCCACCCTATGAAAATAGGTTGCTTCTGTTATCCTTACCGTCACTCGAGAAACGTAGATTTGTTCTTGGGGTTTCCTTCCTAATCAAATTAATAAATGGTGCAATTGATTCGCCCGCATTACTTCGTGAGATTTGCTTTAATGTCCCTAACCGCTTCTCTAGGTACTTTATGTTGATAAAGCTTAGTCAATGCAAATATAACTTTGAACTGTTTAACCCGCTCAGAGTTGTTTGCAAGAACCTAAATGATGTCTATCATCTATTCTCATTAACGGACTCTTTAAAGTCTATTAAAGCAATATTGCTCAACAAGCGCGATTTACCTATGTCGTACTTAAACTGATTTAACCTTAGATTTTGTTATTATGAGTCGAAAATTAATTTGTTGTTAACAATTATCGGTTGCCAAGCTTATGCATGTTTGCGATGGCTTAGGGGTTCACTTGCAATTTGGTCCTGTATCGGTTGTTGGCGTGGCTGTATGCTAATTGTGTACATGCTTTTTTTTTTTTTCTTTCTTTTTTTTTTTCCTCCTTATTTGTTTTATTGTACTTATACTAAGTTTTATTATTAAATAATTTTAAGATTTACTTAAGAGTCAATTGAACTCGACTGCCATTTTGTTTTAGTTGAGTTTCTTGTATAAGTGGAATAAATAAATAAATAAATAAATAAATAAATAAATAAATTACTACTTAAAATTAATTATTATATTAATTTGTCGGTGGTTCTGCACGGCATTTTCACGATAAGTGAGGCGTCTGCCTCGGCGATCCAGGCCTCGATTGCCGTACCAAAGACGCCAATCGGCGTCGAGGTTTCGGCGGCGATGCCGTAGCTCGTTCTGGGCCAGATTTTTTATTTGACTTTCTTCTTTTGCTAAAAAAAAGGAAAATTTTTATTAATTTCATATCAAAGAAATAAAAAATGAAAACTTACCTGTAAACACGACTTGCTCATTTGCCTACCTAGTACGAATATGAAAAATACATTAAACTAAAAAACAAATATCTGTTGCAATCCAGATCGGGCTCTCACGCCCCGATACCAAACACCATTTTCTTGGGCAGAAATGGGCCCACGCTTGCCCGTGTCGGGAAGTTTTGCTACAACCTATTGATAGGCGCTGTGATCTTTCAGCAAGGCTTGCCATCCGGGGTCATTGTATCGTGGGTGGGAACAGTTTTCCGAAAATGAACAGACGATGATTCCACGACGGTATTGCCAGTCTTACCAAAATCTGTGGGTATCAAGAATCCGGGGCATACGCCATCCTCATCTGAGGCTTCGCATGCCATCCGTGATGTTGATTAAGTTCCATTAAGTTGCCATATGAGACGACATCCTTGACGCTGGCGTGGCTAGTTGTATCCAACAACCATCTTTTATGTGCAAGTTCAACCTCCTCTGTTGATAACGCCATGAAGGAGCGTTCAACTACCCTCGAGTTTTGTTTGCACACTTCTCTATCGGTCCTCATGGTTGCCAAGTTTCCAGGATGGGCTTTCAATTTGGGAATATCACCTCAAAATTCGTTTGCTTTAACTTAATCGGAGATGTTGTGGGCGAGACGGATCCGGGTTACCGGATATACGAATGGGCTCAATATACCGACGCGAACTCTCAAGGGTTTTTCCAGGCGATCACTCAGCCACAACCCGTAAAACTTCCCAATAGTGTCAGGCCATCTTCCGGGACTCAACCCGTTACCAATCCTTCCATCTTTCGGTTTACCCGAATCCTGAAAACGATTTTCTTGTGAGGAATAAAGCTCCGCGAATTGTTGTCGCGTACCCTCTTCAAAAAAACGTTTGAATGGACGGCTCACAAATTGTTTGCCGTTATCGGTGATCGTTAATTTTGGCACCCCGAATCAGGCGAGTATTCTTTCTTGGAATGTCTTTATTAACGCTCGGTGGTGGTGCAGTCAGTGGAACAATTTATGCCTACTTGGTAAACCGATCGACTATTACTAACGCCATGTTGTGACCTAGGGAGAGGTCCAATTAAACCCGCACTCACAGTGCGCCATGGTTTGCTTGGCAGGTAAACCACCACTTTTCCTGCTGGTCTTTATTGACTCGCCTTATATTACTGGCACGATTTTCACCCTCGAACATATCTTGATATCTGCCGGAACATTTCTGGCCAGTAATAATGTCTAGCAATGCGTCTCCTTATTTTCCATATACCTATGTGACCACCTGTAGGCGCATCGTGGTTTTCATGAAGGACACGTGCTCTGTCATAGTTCGCAACGCACAATTTCTGTGAATTTTTGTCTTCTTCGTCTTGTTGTGGTGGGACAAAAAGGTACAATCTGTTATTCCCTATTGTAAAATCTGGTGTGTTCTCGGAACTGTCTTCGACTTGATTGAATAGTCTGTCAAGCCATGGGCAAACGTTTGTGACAGTTTTCAATCCATGGAATCCTTCAACTGTTTCTTGGGGTTGTCGTGATAGGGTATCGGCGATTACGTTGTATTTACCCTTTCTGTATTCCACATCATGGGGAAACTTCGGTATGCCTTTATGTGCAACTCTTCTCGTGAGGTTTTCGATGGTGTTACGCCATTTTAGAGTCTGATGGTCAGTTATTACTTTAAAATGATACCCTTCTAGATATGGTCTCAAACTACGGACTGCCCAGACTATGGCTAGACACTCTTCCTCCGTCGCGGAGTAGTTAGCCTCTGCTCCACGTAGTCTTAGGTTAGCATAAGCTATATCCCGCTCTGTTCCATTTTGAATTTGAGTCAAGACAGTGCCCAAGCTAACGTTACTAGCATCGATTTGTACTATAAGTAGTTCATTAAAATCAGGACACGCGAGAACTGCTGCCTCCGTCAAACGGCGTTTTAAATCATCAAACGCTTTCTACTCCTCTAAGCCTCAGTTCCAACAGCTGTTCTTTTTCAACAGGCTGTTTAGTGGGCTTTCAATAGTTGCATAGTCTGGGATACCATGAGCCTGTAAATAGGCAACATCTCAATTTTCTGATATTGCTTGGCGGCTTGATGTTTTTGATGGCTTTATCAAGGCCGGTGTCATTCAGATATGTAAAGGCGAATGAATCTAATTCAGGGCCGAAGACTCTCTCTAAAGCTCTTTGCAAAGTTTCTGGCCTCGAGTGTAAACCGAAGGACATGACGTGCCACCGTGTATATCTTACTAAGGGTGTCCGTGGAGACCTACCAATATCCGTTTTTTAAGTCAACGGTGCCAGAAGTTTTCGGTTGATTATTTGGTGAAGTATTAATAGAATATATATCCAAAACTTCCATTGCCCAATCAACTAAATCAAAAAAAGATGAAAAGATAGATGCAGAGCCTGTTCTTCTTTCATGTGACGCCATATTTGTAAAACTTTACTTCTAACATGCACTGATATGTCGTTGTTGTGCATCAATAAATTTTTTTAATGGGCATTGCATTAGATTATGCAATTGTTTCAGAAATTTAGTGCGTTTAACGTCCCAATCAGGATATTCGCTGCTATGGTCTGGTGGCGGCACATATTGTGTCTTAATCTAAAATTAAATAGAAATAAATAACTAAGTTATAAATGACAACCAGTAAAGATAAATTCAAACTTATCATTGTTATACAGCGTATAATGTAAGGAGTGGGGGAGTGGCATGAACGCGCGGAAGAGCTGACGACCGGAGGCATATCTCCGTTAAAATTTGAAAAGAAAAAAAAAATACATGTTAGATTTTGAAATATATCTTCATATGTTTACCTTAGAAGGAAGTTGTATGGATGTCCCTTCGCTCCATGAAGTTGCTGTTGCACGATCTTGCTGTCCGGAAAAAGACAAGCCGTGCCACTATGGTCGCCTGCATGCACTTGCCTATATTCTTCTCGACCGTATGTTGTCTGATGGCCGCGTAAAAATCCTCGTACGCTTCCTTAAATGCTGTGCGGACATCTTCTATTGGAAAGTCCGACTTGAGATATTTCGAGGTGCAGGTCAAACTATTCCGCTTATCTCTCGCAACCTTCTTCTTCGACCTCGCTTCTCTTGGCAGAAGGCGCTCTCATCCAGCGTGAGTTCCTGCAAACATGCCTCGCATGCCAGCTGCCCACAGATATACCACGCTATGGCACATCTTATGAGCAGTCTCAGAAACTCTTCTTTGTTTTCGGCTGGAAGATCACTGGCTGAACACCTATCCATCAAGGCCGAACGGTACAAACACGTCTTCGCCCTCCGCTTCGAGTTTGTAACACATTTCCTCGATGAGAAGGTAGTCGTCGTCAGTTCTAACTCCTTCTGCCCACCGTTCCACCCGTAGGGCCTTCAGCCTTCTGCCCAGCGCCCGGGTCCTCTTCCTTATGTTGTGCGCCATGGTGGTAAAAAATCTTTCCAAAAGATCCTGGCATTTTTATGTAAACGTAAATAAGTGTTTTCGAGACCTAGAAAAGAATAAGCGAAATGTGTATACAAAGTATGTTGCATATTCGCAACACTATGAGTTTTTCTTTTCTTTTTTCCCCATATATGTATCTTCTTTCTATTTCTTTTCTGTTCAATTCCTTTCAGCTATATTACCTGGCAAAATTAGAATTGGCCTTGTGATCTACACGTTCGGCGAGTAGGTTTCGTGCGCCCGTCTACTCATACATACATTTCTTTTAGGTGTAACCGTCTGTGGAGTGTCCCTGAGGCAAAAATTTGAAACTTCCTATACCTGCCGAACTAGCTAGCTCGGCGATTACACGTCCGTTAAGTGAAAATTAAAAGGCTTTTAAGATTTAGAAGGATCTAATTTCCGGTATATATGGATGAGTTCTAACTGCAGGTAACAATTATAGAGCTAAAAAAACTGATTTGCTGTCTGGGACTTTGAAAACGGAGTTATGGTGAGTTGAGACGTATCCCTTAATGTTAATGTAAGCACATGAAAAACCATTGACGATGACACCAGATTCAGATCCGTCACTAAAGATGAAAGAAATGTTTCCAATTGACGTTAACTAGGTATAAGCATTTTTAACTAAGTTAAGAATTGTGATTCTTCCGGTGTAATTGCAGATTTTTCTACTCGCAGAAATTTGATTACAGGTTTCGAAATGTGAGAAACAAAAGAAACATCCATTTGTCAAATTTCAGAATACTGAAATTATTAAGTTTCTGAGTGAAGACTTCTACTCGCGGGTGGAGAAATGTAAGGTTCATAAAGAGAATTCTTTCGTAAAATTTCAGAGTATTGAAATCATTAAGTTTCTCAGCGAAAACTTGGAAAAATCAATGAGAAAAGCTGACGGTCCTGAGAGTATGGAGAAGAGGTGAAGCCGGATGATGTGTAGCAGGAAAGATATGGTTGATGCCAACATTAGCATTTAAACGAGGTCTTTCAGGCAAAGGCGTAATATCTGCCATTTGATCGAAACTTAGTGTATAAGTGGAGACGCCAAAAGCTAATCGAAGACATATTGTTAAGGATAAAGATCAGCCGTATGAAGGATACGAACGTAGCTGAAAGTTAGCTTTTGTCGAACACATGAATACGATTGGGAGCTAAATTTTTTATACGCGATAACGCCTCTGTGTATAATTTAATTATGCACCAAGGATACCTAGGAATCGACAATATTAGTTGCAGAGACGCCACGTGATTAGAAATAACGTCTATAGCGGATTGACCAGATTGGGTATCCAAATCTATCCCAAGGAGTGCACTGAAGGCGATAAGGTCGTCGGTATCGAAACATTTTCAAATTCTCAATTAAGCAATTAAATACGTGATTCATGCATATGTAAACTTTGAGGGGCACCCGTCAGAGATCCTCCATATAGAACTATCATCGTCGTTAATTCAGATGTCTATGCAGAGAAAATGCTTGCATATCAAGTTACAGAACCTTGTTAGCAGCCCGAATGTGACTAGGTCGGACATTGGGACGTTAACTGAGTCGAGAACTGCAGAAGCATCTTTAAACTCGGTGAATAGTTCCTTTTTTTAACGATTCGAAAATTAAACCAACTTGATGGTATGTGACACATCGACGACATCATTATATTCTTTAAGAAGACTAAGCCTCTTCTGCATATCCAAATTTTTGAAAGAGTTTACGTTATTGACAAATATACAAAATCATTTACTTACACCTTTTTGGGTAACGTAAGATAATTTCAACCATGCCGAAGAGCCCTTTTACGTCTTATAAAATTCTTTCTTCGCCAACTCGATATTTCTCTACTAATGAATGAGATAATTTGATTATTTAATAGCAACATTTCACTTAAGTTTTTTTTTGTTTTGTTTGGTGAAATGGATTAGACCAATTGGCGATAAGACCATTATATCCAGGAGGCTTTTCTTATTTTTTGTTCTGCTGCGCTTTATCAATGATAGCGACAGTATATGGTAATGTAAGGAAAGGTTGATGATACGTAATTGATTACAAGCTTTGTCAAATTAGGAATTTCAATTAGACAATAGGAATGCAAAGCAAAAAAAAAAAACTAATTTACACACCTTCCACATATGTAAAATTTTGGTTCAGGTCCTTGTAAGTAAATTAGTTTACTTTCAATTTATTGCTGTCTTTTCTTAAAAATGCAGCCCTAAACAATCAATACTAACACAAAGCATCAGTAATTTTGCTTATACCGGTTTTGACAATTTTGAGTGAACGTTTCTCGCACCTCTCGTGCTTACATATAGCCAGAAAGGCCGAAACTCGAAAATGACATCTAGTTAACAACATACATAATTAGAGCTATGGTTTGTCATCTGCTTTTCAGCAAGTCACAGTGTGTTGTAATGAGAAGTGTGTAAAAAATGGAAGAAAAAATAATAATATCTTTATGTGATTTTGAGGTAAAAAAGTAAAGATAGAAATATAAGACAACTCTTTTTTTATTATTTTATTTATTAATCAATTTTATAAATTGCTGAAATATTTGAGGGTAAAACGACTAATTCCTACTTCGGGGTACTCAAATCAAAGCTTAGATGGTTATTCAAGAGAATACTTGTAGATTGTACCCATGAAAGTGCAGCGCATATAATTTAATTTATACATGCTGATGTGGGCTTAGAATTTTTTGATTCTGTGAATGAAGAAGAGAAGGAAAAAGAAATGGAAAAAATTATAGGAGCGTATTGTAATGTATATAAAATAAAACATTTATTTCATGAACGAGCTAATCATGTGTCACTGTCAAAAACTTTTCAATACTTCCCCTCGAATTTTCCATTACAACCCATTATTAACAGAGACGAGTAAAAAATGACGATTGTTTTGTATGAAAAACCACATAGGGCAAAGTTATGTACAATTTGTGTTAGACTATAAAATGATAATTGAATTTGAATGTTGAAATGATCATAATCGATTTACAAGAAATTTTGCGAATTATAAAAATATGTATTTATATTTTTAGAACTGTTGTAACATTTCCAATTTTTTAACAGCAACCCTCTTACTTCTTTGCTCAACTGCCTCAATTGAAGTACCTCCACCCAAATATCAACACCGTCATCTTCATAGATCGCCCTGTGTTGAAGTGTTTAAAAGATCTCCTTCCACTTTGTAGTGGACATCCTCAGCTTCTTTGAGCTGTAGCAGCTCTTTTGCTCTTCTTGTAGGATGCGCCAGCGACTTACAGAAACGTACAAAAACTGTACTTAGATTTTCGAAATACTAATACTAATAAATCTTTCTACAGTATTCTTCGCCTTGTAATGAATTTCGTTGAATTTTCTTTTTCTATTTCTCTTCAGCCAAGGCTCTAGGGAGTGCCCACTTGTACCTGAAAAAAAAAATAAAAAGATGCAGTTTTTTAGTGCTTTTATTTATTTTATTTCTTACCAAGCAGCCAAGCAGTGCTATCTTTCCCAGTCCAATAGTTTTTTCCGGGTTGCCTCCACAAACGCGAATCATGGGAAGATCCGGGATGGTCGAAATTGACTGCCATGAGTTTCATTTCATGGTCGCAAATCTAGAAAGAAATGTCATACGTTCCAACAACGCGAATTACGGTAATAAATGGCAAAAACCTTATAATGGTTGTTTATTATATTGTTACGGAAATCCCAAATCTAGTCATTTTCCACAACCAAATGTACATTCGCAAGGCGTCGTGCAGCTGCAGGCCGATGAAAATGGTTACCAACAAAAGTAGACAAAGAATACTTGCGTTAAGCAGCCAAGAGTATTGCCAAAAATAATTTGTAAATAATCCTACATTAAAAAGAATGATAAATTGATTGACAAGCTCGACAACTCCGGTATCGAAAAAAATACAACACACTAAAATCACGTTTTCAAGCAAAATTATAAATTATATGTGATTTGAGAATAACAACACAATATAATTCATATCAGTTATTAAATAAATAAAAGAAACTTTGTAGTGTATTTCTCTTGTACATAAATATTCGCGATCCAGTGATACGGACCGTATCCTCAGTAAAAACGAATTTCATAACAATATTATTGTTGCGGAAATCCCAAATCTAGTTGATTCCAGCTAAGTAATGTTCCCAAATAATAAATTCCTTAAAGAGAAAAGAAACTAAATGCACATTCGTGAGGCGTTATGCAGTTGCAGGCCGATGAAAACGGTTACCAGAAAAACAGGTTAACGAATTAAAGATCAACTCATAAAATTAGGCACTAGTAGTATGATGATATAAATGTATATAAATAGAATATTTGTGAAAGACGTAATAGTAGAAAAAGAATATTTGAGTTAAGCAGTCGAAAATATTGTAAAAAAACAAATTGTAAATAATCCTACATTTAAAGAATTACAATTGTAAATAAAAAGAAGTTTGAAGTGTATTTCTCTTGAATAAAATATCCGCCATCCACTGATACGGACCGTATCTTAGAAAAAGGCGAAGTTTATAACATTATAAATTGTGAGGAACAAAAGTCGTACCTTGTTTTGACCTCACAGGACCTTCATCTCTGAGGGGGAGTGCTAGTGTAAGTTAGGTTAAGAGAGTTAGAGCGCTGGAATAAATTAGGTAGGATTAGGATTAAGTAAAGAGAAAGTAGAGTAAAGAGAAATCAAATCAGATTGAGAGTAATTAACTTAAGCCGAAGTTGAAGTCAAGTTTGTCAGTACTAGAAAAAGTTAGGGAGAACGTGTGGGTCGAGGAGTGAGTGAAGGAGCGGACAATTGAGTCTGGTTAGTGCGGTTACAATGACGGTAGTTATATATCTTTAGATTAAGAAAAGTTAACTTATATTTGAAGTAAAAAGAAAGAGGAGAACTCATCTTCAGTAGTTTACTAATCAAGCGCAACGAGAATTAAAATTAGAATTTTGAAATCAGAGATTAAATAGAAACAAATAAACGATCATTTGAATTCAAGAATTCTCATAGAATTTGTTAAATGGTATTTAAAATTATAAAGCAAAGAAATAGAAACAATTTTAAATCCGCCTAGAAATCATAAAAGAAAAATAAATAACACATACAAAGAAAATTCTTGTGAAGCAAGCCTGGAGCAGCTGAGCTCACCCTAGCACCAGGTATGCGCATTAGCGCTCACAAATGGGGCCCGACCAGGAACTTCTCCAGCGACAACGAATAAGAAAATATTTCTGGAAAAAAGGAAAAATAAGTTTAACAGAAAAACAGATTTTGAAAAAGTAGTCAGTTCAAGGAACAAGAAAGGTATAGTGAAATATGTAAAAGATATAGCTAGAGGAAGAGGAAAAAATTTTCTTAAAGAAAAAAAATTAATAGAAAATAAATAAAATTACAAATCGATGATTGGGAAAAACCAAAAAGAAATTGTTTGCTCTTATCAGCGTTTTTAAAACGAAAAAATAAATAACTAGAGAAATAAAAAAATCTCGCGACAGGTACTCGCATTATATTTTTTGCTACGGCCAAACGAAACCCGTGCATTTGATAACCCATATGGAATAATGTAAATGCAACTACCGCAAGCTATTCAGTCAAAAACCGTTGCACTCAGACGAAAACACAAAAACAAACCGCGATGGATTGATTGAAACAGCTACGGCGACAAAGATCATAACAGAGAGCAATAGCGCGAGAGTAGCAACCGGGGTGAAGTTTTAGACAATCAACGAGTGAAGTTCAAAGGAAGACATAGAAAAAAATTAATAAAAATATTGGACGAATAACTACAGAAAATTTATGAAAATTTTTTCACTTTGTGCAAGTAAATTTTTCTTATTTAGTGAAAAGTTACTGTAAAAGAAAAACGAGTTATAGGTAAACAAATTCTTATCAAAATAAAAGTTCAACGTGAACATTGAATCCCAAAATTAAAGTTGATAAAAAATATCGCATCCAATAACTGCAAAAGGTTTATGGAAAAGTGCAAGTAAAGTAAACAAAAAAAAAAAAAGAAAAAAAGATATCATAAATCTCAGAAAATTCCAGAAGCGTCAGAACAATCTATCAGTCTAAAGCACCTTGTTTGTGTAAACTTGAAGCCTTATGTTGACATTATTATTATGTTGACATTGCTAAAACAAAAAAAGATAATAATCAAAAGCATCAATGTGATTACTTCAATCAAGATGAATTTAAGAGAAAAGAAAAAACTAATTTACCACTTTTATTAGTTTATAAATTACGCACACCCACCTGAACGCAAGCAACAATTGAAATTAGAGCTTCTTACTTAGTGAAAAGTTTATTAAAAGAACAAAAACCTCGAAACCGGGAAAAAACAATTTCAGATTGAAATTCAGAAATTCATCCTAAATCAAAAACTATATAAACTTACAAAAACTTACAAAAACTATATAAACTTACAAAAACAAAAAAAGCAAAAAAAGTGGTAACAGTCAATTTGATATAGAAAATGAAAAGAATAAGAAGCGGTAATTTGACGATCGAAGGAGTACAAAAGTTTAAGACAAGATACAAACATTTTCCAAAAAAAAAGAAAATAATTCCCTAAGTGTAGAGGAGGAACTTCAAGAATTTCATGGTTTTAATGATCTAAACGAAAACACAATCCACCTGAGTAGCCGAAGGCGAGCAATCTCGACTAGCAAGTCATTGGTCGTGGGTTCGAATCTCAAGTACCGTAGAGTTTTTAATAAAAGCCGATAGATGCTAGTGCTTTTAAGAGTTTAGTCTTAGAATTTATTTCTCTGGCGAAATTAATAATAATAATAATAATAATAATAAAAAAGAGAACACAGTGAAAATTGCCGCTAATGTTGACGAAATTGTTCATAAACTTAGTGATATTAACAATCTGAAGGTTAATTTCACCGAGAAAGTAATCGATAGTGGGCGGAGCAATAATAACAGGAGCATCAGTAGGGACAGCAGCTACAACGTACCCATCGTCATCAGCCTTTAAAGCATTTGAAGCCAACCCATCCACCTTATGTCCCTGTGTCATTGAAGCCGTAATAACCACCCGAACGGTAGCCAACAGTAAAAGTGTGGGCATTACAACAGCAGCATTACATTCCATTTGTAATTCATCGAAGTCTTTTGCCTACTTCTTCTATTGCGGCTTTTGTCACTAACAAGGAAAGAAAACGTCAGCACCACCACCACCAACGAAACAACAGCAACAGATAAGGGAAAAAACGAAACCTTAAAATATAATTTTTTCCAATTCCAAGCACGTCTGTGACCGTTTAGCGACTTCAAGAAAAATATAAAAAAAAAGAAATAAAAGATCAGCCATACAAAATATATGGTAAATAAATCTGTACAAACAAAGAAGTTCATATAAACAATTTACCCGATATGACTATATCTCGGAGGTAACAAACCAATAATAGAATGAAAATATATGCGAGGAACACAGGCAAATCTAAAATATATCAAGTATGCTACTTAGCACATGAATGGATTTAACCTCATTAAATATCATTATAGGTTTCTTAGCGCCGAAGCAAATGAAATTGTGCTTTGCCATTTAAAGATTTAAGGAATTGAATGTCATTCTAATTCGGCCATTGCTTTAACAGTCAATTAGGCATCGTCTATATGACAAATTAATTAAGCAAGGGATTTAAAAATAACTTGAAAAAAAATATATAACTAGGGAAATAAATAAAAGGAAAAAAAATATAAAGAAAAAAAGTAAACAAAAAAAAGAAGAATTGTTCCCTCAATAACTTACGATCTTTATGCAATATATCATTCTGAAATTTTGAAATTTGTTGCAAATAACAATCATACAAATATATAGGCCATAAACCATTTAGAAAGTTTCACTGGCCAAAGAAACGAAATAAAGGATTATATATTCAAAGCGCCCATAGGGAAACTACGAACTATATTTTAGTCCCCTTGTCTTTTTAAAATCCGTCCCCTCGATATCATGACTTCAACGTTAGCTCGAGGCCTTGCATGCCTTGATGCGTCACACCGTGATGCCGGAAGAGCAGAAATTGAACGCATCTGTACGAATGCGCAACCCGATTATCTGTGGTGCATACGGGGCCGTGAATTCACACATTTGGCCGAACTCATGGAGCTCGCCAGCGATTTGGTGGCCATTCGGGCGGGCGGCGGGCAACACGGCACGTGAGTCCCTCATAGAAAGACGCCGAGAATTTTAGCCAGGCGCCGGATGGCTCGATCCGCCGAATAACAAGGCATGAGCATCGGGTTCAATGCCAGAAGAGAGGAGAATAAATACGGCGACGGCATGCAGACGATGTGCCCAGAACGAACACCGCCAGTTGCCCGAATCCACAGATCGTGCAATGCTGAATCTTCAATCGATGGGGCGTATAAACTATTACCTGCTGCCAACGCGGAGACTACCGCAGAGTCCACTACTAGCGATGGAATCCATACGGACCCCGAGATAAACCTGTCTCATGAACAATAGTGAATACATCATGCCCACAACGCGATCGACTACATACCCCAACAACCTTCGCATTGCAGTTTTAGCAACAATATTAAACAGCAGCAGCAACAGCAACAACAGCAAGTACCAGCAGAGGTCAGTACCCAACAATATGGTAGTCATAATAATAACATCACAAGAACTACAATGAATTCAGCAAAGGCAATATGCACAGCAATATGCTAGCAACAACTTCAACGACTGTTCATCGGTTGAACCAGGCCATCTGACGTCAGGTATGCCTCCAGCAATAATGGTCGTAGAAAATGGAACAGCAGGAAACAAAAAAGCCACTAGTAATGAAAGCAAAATTTCTTATGGAACAGAAGTTAAACAAATTCTTTTACATTTACCTATACCGAGCGGTATGAAGGGAAATATCAACAATAGTAGCAATCTGCTCTGCATAATCAACCACCACTGCAAGCGAAGTTTATACAGCTTGCGCTACCTTCACTATAGTAAGTTATTCTAAGAGAGTTAGAATCAAGTAAAGAGCACTTTAGTAAAGAGAAATTAGAATAGTTAGCTTAAGTCGAGGTTAAGACGGGTTCAGTTAAGTTAGAATAAATTAAGTTAGAGAGAGTTGATCGCGGAGTTAGTTAGGGAGTGGATGTGCTGGTTTGGTTGGTGCGGTTACAATAATGCTGGTGCTAGGACTTAAGAAAAATGTACTTACCTTGGATATAGAAAGAAAAATTGTAAAGGTCAACGAAGAAATATATTGGATATATTTTTTCACGAGAAATGACATTTCAAAGAAAAATAAAAATCTTGTGTGAATTCAACTTGAGAAAAACCCATTTAATCGGTGTAAATAAGTTACATCAAAAACTAAACAAATTTCCTGCGAGCAAAAAACCTGGAACCACTGAGCTACCCCAGCACCAGGTTTTGTGCAAAATTTGCCCTCACAACACTTACTCAGGACGTGTGTTTGGTAAATTGAATTAATTGATTTTAATTTCTATGCTCTTCGAAGGTGGTTGGTGGTTACTTCTTCAACGACCGCTTTGGTGGTCAACGAGTAATTTATTTGCTGCTTTTGGTTGCACTTAATTAACATTCCTAATGCCATATATAATATGGGAGGCCCCATATTTCAAAAACTACGCCATTCCACTCATAGCAATCGTTCGGTTAGTTAACGTAGCCTTTCAAGGCGTACATTTTGCCAGTATGATTAGCTTAACTAGCCAGGTAAGTGATTTGTAAAAGAAACAAGAAGATTTTGCTTGCACAATAGGAATTTTTTCTTTATAGAATCTTTGCACAACAGAGCGCACAAGTCTTTTCACTTTATTAACATCTGGCTCAGCGATGGGTGCTTTACTAACAGGCGTTTTAAGCTCATTTGTACTGGATTATTTTGATTGGTCTTGCGTGTTTCGCGTTGTAGGTTTCATGGGTATAGCGTGGGTAAGTAAACATTGTTCAGCATTGTTAAGGATTGTTAAGCATAAATAAAAAGTATTTTTGATAAAGTGTTACATGAAGAATCTTTGTTTTATTGAGTATTATAAGTAAAAAGTTCTACATATTGTATATATCTATAAGTCAATTTTTGTACTATATCATTATTATATGTTATTATTAAAATGTTCTCTTTTCTCGTTCTTTTACAAATTCTGTGATTCTGCTCTTCTTTTATCTATTTAATTCGTCGTTTCATAAACCGTGTCGAAGTTAATCAATCTTAACCAATCTTAAGCAATTTCAAAATTTAACAAAAATACGCCTTTTTAAGCATTCTTAAGCATAAATAAAATTATGTAAGTATTATTACATTAGATGAATATATCCACAATTTTATTAATACCATGTAGCAAATTACACTACATTGTTTTTTCTTTTCTTTTCAGATAATTAATAATGAAACAATTGTATATCTTTGGGATGGTGCAATATAAATCAATTTGTTGTTATGAAAGGAAAGTAGGTTAATGCTTGTCGGACCCAAGTTCGCCATCTCCCATTGCAAATCATGGACGGAAGAAGAGCAAAAGTAGAGCAGGGTATAGATTACTCTGCGATAGCCCGGTGAGGTTCGATGGAATACATTAAGTTGTTACACGAAATTCGAAGCATTTTTATTTTGTTTATAAATTTCTTGAAAATTGACAAAACAACGTTACAATCTTACAAACACACAAATTATTTTCTATGTTGTGATCCTGTACTATAGAATTCAGTTATCTTCCCACACCTTAAAATTTGCTGTTCACAAATGACTATTATTATCTTATTATTGTATAACTATATTGTCATGATTTGATATATTGTCCATGATTTTCCCTAAGACGCCATTAATTGCCGTCATATTATTACAATACCATAAGTTTAAACCGTGCGTCATTGTGACTGTATACGGATGCTTAAATATATTGTTATAACGCATTACGCGATCTACCACCACACTAACTTCATGACCTATTTGATCCCAGGGTCCTTTTAGCGATGTGAGAACATTTGTTGGTATAATGGTTTGAAAAGGAAAAATTTATTAATGGTAATACCATTTGAGTTCCACCACTTTGTCCGTAGATATACCGTTACTGTAGTATATTTCAGAGGCGGAAAAAGTTTCAATAGTCTTCTGACGTTTCCCATGAGTATCTTGCTTCGTTATATTCTGAATCCAACGTACTTCAGCAAAGCCGCTTGCTGCTATAATAATACCTAAGAGACAGAAAGCATAGATTAAATTCTATTATCTGGCATATTTTAGAACGATTAGTGTGTTTTGGGCTCGTAAGGTAGTGTTGTATTATATATTTTTTAGTGATTAATATAATTGCAATCAAACTCTTTATATTTTGTAGTTGGTTCGCCGTCTTTTTCCTTAGATTTAATTATGAATCAGTTGACTAATCCCGTTGCGTGTGATAGCTCATATATCTTTGAATCAGGGAGTAATCTTTCTGAACAGATAATGATAGCGCATGTAAACTGCTAGAGTTATAAGCCTTCTTTACACTCCACGAAATCTGATGCATTCATGGCTATGGTTGGGGACAAATTTGACCTCACACACATAGGATAAAAATAAAAGGAAACAAAACCCTTTGCCTAAGTAAACATATTGTAAGCACAGACGGTTAATATTTTACAAAAGCATAGGCATACAAACAAGCATACCAATAAGATAAACATAAGTTATACATGAAGGATTTGGAAAAAATCATGCATTGGCGTGGCAAACCATACATAGCAGGTAGTATTATCACTAAGGAAAGTATCTTCATACATGTCGGAGCTGGGGTTGTAACATAGAGAGAGGCAAACACGTTGAAGCCAACGTAACATACGTAACACTAAATGTGTGAGAATATTGGCGGTGATTGCGACTATAAAAGAGCTGTGTCAAAGCAGTCAAAGAGGTAACAGATCTCTAACGAAATATTCCTTTGTGTTTGACTTTACAGACAGGGATTTTTTTTTTGACATACCGATGGGGAATGGCAAGCTCAGCTTTATCGTTATCTCCGAGCAACTGATGGAACCACTCTCCTCGATGACATTTCGAACGGTTAGAGACAATAAAAGCAAATAGAATACAGATAGCAACGGACGAGTGGCCCTATTGTCCCAGGTTAGCTACTATAAAATCTCATGCACATTTTTATAGAATTTCTTTCGAAACTCGGTACGGACGAAACGGGGAAAAGAATATCGAAGAAAAGGACTGAACAGCTGGCTCGCGAATCATCACGCTGGCTTTTCTTTTCCGTCCACACAAATCTCTAATCGCGCTGTGAGGAACTTTTCGACACACCAACTTGATGAAATCTTATGAATTCTGATACCCTTAAAAAGAAAACAAATAAAAACGATTTCTATTGCGAATACGCTTTGTCACTTTGATTAGAACGAGAAAAGAAAAACACAAAAAAATTAAGTTCTACATTGTGATTCTTTCACAAATTAAGTTATACATTGTGATTGTTTCCACAAATTAAGTTCTGCCTGTGGCAAGCATCCGATTGACAAGACCTATATTTATATACGACTATTTTTGGACCATGCCCTATATAAGGGTTAAACTTATACTACATTAAACTGCGTTTTGGGCCAGCTTCCCCGTAAATACGCACGTGACAAACGTGCTTTTATATAAAAACAAGATATAACAAGATTTGTGTTCTATAAGAAAAATAAGAATTATGTTAGACAACATGGTGTATCGTAGGGTCGACCTTGACCGACTATAATGTTCTTAGTTGTTTAGAAGTAGTTTAAAATGAAGTGCATTAGTTATAAAAAAAGTCCCCTTACCGTAATTCTCAGAAATACTAGAAAACATAATTTGATAAAAAAGAAAGTAGTGCATAAAAGAAACTAATTCCTACAAATAAATCTGAGCCAAAAACCGTTTTTAGGCAAGAATTGGATTAGCATCCAGTTTGAGCTGTATTTGGACTTCTTAGCCGCAACGAGATGGAAATCACGTAACAGATAATATATTAAAACTTTAGTTTCTAACAAAGCAAAACGTCAACCCGAGAAAGAGAAATATAAATTAGTATACGATAGACTGGCCATCAGTCACTTAATCACCGACCAATACAATTTCTAGGGCCCAACCAAAAGGTAAATATGTAAATGGTGTTATGTTATCCTTATTCGCCTCCCTAATTCGTTCGGGATCAAATTTGTTGGGATTTTTATAATATTGAGGATCTCGATGTGTACCAAGAGCTGGTATCTAAATAGCGTCACTTTTTCTAATTTCCAACTTTTGACCGGTTTTCAGCTCATAAGTTATATCATCGGGACACACCCGATCCATTGCAGGGGCAACACTCCATTTGCGTAATGTCTCGGAAACTACCATATGCATGTAATACATATTCAGTATTACATCGTAAGTTAAGGGTTTGCCATCCAAATTTGGATCGACATCCTAAATTTCTTGTAAGAATTTTTCTCGAACATCGGGATTTTCCATCACCTCATGGGCAATCAAACATAGTAACGAGGCAGCTGTCTCGAAACCAGCAAAGAAAAATAAAAAGCATTGCCCCACTCGTTGTTATGTGATTTCAAGTTGTCATTTTTTAACATGCCTCTTGCCTCCATTAGCATATTAATCATATCTGGCCTTATAGTATGACTTTCTTTACGATATTTCATCCAAGACTAAATGCATAAAGTATTCCGTTGACGTCTTATTAAATAGCTCGATCCCTAAAAATAGAAAGCTTGTTGCATAAACCTTTTAACATAAATCTTACAAGATTTAAAAAAATACCTTGATTAATTTCCCTGTGTGCACATATAGAAGAAATTTTAAATATTGTTTGATATTTTCTGTCTCCCCTTCGCATTTTTATGACAACTTGTTTCTTTCAATTCGTTGTGTTCGGCGTAGCGGGTTTCTCGCGGCGAGCACTTTGCGCCATTTGATTTAGCACAGGCTCTTATGGGCCGTTTAATGCCCGGCGTTGTTGTTGCCTTCTCGTTTTTCGTATGTTTTTGAGCTTCTATGGTTGTTTGCTTTTTCTTACCGATGTTGTATGTGTGGATGCGTTTACATGCAATTTATGCAAAGTGCATTCCATCCCTTATTTCGATGAATTGCGTGTTATTTGTTTTAATATTTTTTTTTTTTCTGAATATTGTCTTTTGTTTGTCCAATGCTGTTTTTTGTTTCTTTTGCATACTTTAATATGAAAAGTTTATTTTTGTTTAATGGTGATATCGACTTTTCTTTCGTGTGTGTTTTTTATCACTGCACTTCACTCTCGTTTTGGAAAGTGAAGCGTCCCTGCTCGGGCGGCACTTGTGAGGTCGTTCGACCCATTCCCTAAGGCTGCGGCAGCTCAGGGAAGGAGACACAAGAAATTTATATTCACAATGACCCTTCATTTATTCCATAATTATTCCTTCACTTTATTTTATAATTAACTTAATTAAACTGCCTGTCTATACACGACATCGCTACTCGAGAGTATAGTCTCAAACAGGACTCACTGAGGGTCTACTCTCGACTCTAAAACACGACTGACTCACCTCAAACTAAAACTAGCCTATTCTACCCTAGCCTATTTTTATTCTATTTCTATCTTATCTTAATCTATTCTTATTCCATTCCTATCCTATCTTAACCAAGCAATCCCTTCCCGTGGGTTTGGGTTTGTATTAAATTTCCTTATGCATCAATATTTTTAGGTTACTGTTGATTACTTGCTTATTTGATTGCATAGTTATACGTGTTAAAAAAAATAAAAAGGAAAGAAGGGAAAAAAATGATGAATGATGGTTAACCAACCAGTCTGCAGGTACCGCTGAGCCGGGGTTTAAGTTGATATGCACAGTTGGATTGATAGCATCTATGTTTAGTGAATATCAATAATAATAGTCATGATTGACTTTTGTATTATTATTGTTATTATTATTATTATTATTATTATTATTATAAATTTAGACTAATGAAGTAAATTCTTAGACTAAAAAAAAAGACATTGAGCACTAGCAACACAGGCTATCGGCTCTAATTTTAATAAATGTACATTAGATAATGAGCTTAGTAGTATTAATAAAGTAATATGTAGAATTGATATTCGGTTCTGAAGCTGATTTTAAAATGTTCAAAGGGTTAATCGTTCCAAATGCAATACTTCCAGCCAAGGAAAAGTTAAGGCAGTCGCAGAGAATGTGCTTTATAGTGAGAGTTTGTCCACAGCGAATTCTTGAAAATGTTTTGATCTTGGTTTTCGCAACATTTGTTGGATATAAAGGTGGAGTTAATTGAGGGTTAATGGAAGAGTAGTGTTAATGATGATACTGTAAATTTCCTTCTGAAATTTTCTCTTTCACTTTTCTTCCAATGTATCTTTGAAGATCCAACTTTTCCTTGACATCATCCACAACTAGAGGAGCAGAAGCAGCATACTTCGCCGCTCGATCAGCCCGCTCATTTCCCAATAAACCGATGTGACTTGGTACCCATAACATTTTAATTTTTCCGTCGTTTTTTTAGACGTTTTATGGAAATTTTAGCCCCTGACGAGTTTGATATCCCTCGTCCAATAGATTCGAGGATGTTGATTGCCTTTGTGCTATCTTTTCCTTTTGTAAAAATGTATACAACGTCTGCGTAGAGACAATGTTCCACTCTTGGTACCCGGCAAAGAATTTTGCTAATTTCATAGGAGGCGATCTGGAAAAGCGTGACAGAAAGGGAAGATCCTTGCGGAATGCCATTCATTGGCAGAAAGGAATCAGAAAGATGATTGTTGATTCTAACTTTAAACCGCCGATGCGACATGAATGATTTGATGTAGTTCAAAAATTTGGGTCCAAAATTCCATGATTTCAAGAGTCTTAAACAACATGAAGACCAACTCTGTTAGATCAATTTAGAGAAACGTTACATGATTTCGTTCGTAAATTGCTTTGCTTGTAAAATAATCAATATGTAACAGAGCGTCGATGCACCCTCTACCCCGCTTGAAACCACCTTGTTGCTTTGTTATCAGGTTCTTGAACTCAAGAAACCAAAATAATCTAGATGCCATAGTCTTTTCCAATATCTTTGAGAGGTAAGGTAAAAGAGAGATTGGGCGATAATCCGATGCGATGGAGACATTTTTTGACTTTGGAATTGGAGCAACTGTTGCCAGTTTCAACATGTACGGCATATGGCCAGCCAAAATACCGTATTATATAGGTCCAGTAATTTCTTTTTACTTGAATTAGACAGCGCACTGTTCATTTGAAAGGAGATGCGGTCTAGATCAGGTGTCCTCTCCTTCGGTTTAGAGAGACAACTTTCAAGTTCTAAGGTAGATATGCAATTTTCCAGGAAGTTGGCATCTGTCAATACAATTTGAAAGAGAAATTGGGGTCCTTTTATTTTCGATGAAAGCACTGGAAAATAAATTGTAGAGTTCTTGCTGAGAAAACGATTGCGAAGGTGGGATATAGAGCGAAAGCACTGTAAATTTTATGTTTAACATTATTTGTATCGCTGCGGCTCGTATGTTTGAGCTTGAATTTATGCGTTCGTGAGGTATACTTTGATTTTTTCAATATTATCTTTGGCGGGTAATGGGACTGGTTTGGCAACGTAATTTTTGGTTGATGGTAGAACAGATTTTTCATTGGAAGGAGTTGGAGTTAAAGGCTTATTAAGCTCGATTTGCGACGCAACAACAGCGTAGGTGTTGCTATTGCTAATTCTTTGGGTTCCAGATGGATTCATATCCCGGTACTTGCGTCGCGCTTCACCCATGCTACAGTAATTTTGTGTTTTGATTTTTAGAATTCCACGCATTTGTATAAAACGTGGGCGTTGTTTGTCTAACGCCGAATGTTGATCGTTGCAATTTAAGCGCAAGCTACGCGTACAGTTTCCAGAGTGTGGATGAAGACAGTTAGGACAAGATGGAGCACTGGTGCATTTTTTTGCCGTATGACCCAGGCGTTGGCAGTTTGTGCACCTCATAGGATTTGGAATGTTGAGTTCTACTTTACATTTGTACCAAGCTACATCAACAGTTGGCGGTAGCCGATAGCGGTCAAAAGTCAAAATAATTCTTCCTGTAGGGGAGCGCGTTTTTCCATCGTCATTTAATTTGGTGAATTGATAGACTTCAGGCATTCCTTCACTGCCCATTTCGCGAAGAATTTCATCTTCCGGCACATGCTTCAATCATGGGGCATAAACTACGCCTTTAACCGAGTTCAGTTTGTCATGCAGTTTAGCGGATATAGCACATAAATTAGCTAATGATTTCAATTTTATGAGCTTTTCGGTTGCGCCCGGGTTCCCAGCGATGACAAGTAAATTCCCATCGCGTAGAATCGATATAGAATCTATATATGTTCTAATGCCATCTTGTGCTTTTTTAATGGCAAAAGGGCTGATTTGCGAAATTGTAATGGAGGGATCAGTTGGAGAAATCACAACACCGGAAAATCGGAATTTTTAATTTTTTTTCTTTGTGGAAACACGTCTGCTAATAGATGAAATCTATTTGAGTTTTTATCTGGCGGCTCCGGGGCCATTATGCCTTATGGTTGTCTATTATTTAGTAAATTATGAAATAACCACTCACTTAAAAAGGTTTTGGGGACTGCTGAGGATAATGACAATTGTTTTCAATATTTTATGTTTATTTTTCTTTTATGTTTTTTGCTTTTTTTTTACTTTTTTATTACATTTACAGAAAACAAAAGCAAATATCGTATTTGCGATAATCAGTTTTTCCAAAACTACAGCAAACACACGAGATAAACACACAAAAACACCGAAAGTAATTAAAATATCGTAGACGAAAAACAAAACGCGCACTATTCAAAACACAAGTCGATGTCAACTGTGACTTTCGTAATGTGCACCTTATATACTAAAATGTAATTACAAATAATATTTTCGTTACTAATAGTTAATATTAGGTCAAATACAAATAAATGCTAATGGCAACAATAAAACATGTAAGTGCTTACGCATTAGCGGAAATAAAATATAACCATGTAGGTCAACAATAAATACGCTCCCTAAGATTAGATTAAAACTAAGTAGGTATATTAAATACATTACAGTTCTAATTTTTCGAAACAACTTGAAGCCTGTTGAATCGCTGTAAACCAAACTCGTCGGAAAGTTAAAAATGAAAGGTATGGCAGAGGTGTCTTCAGACTTCGAAATTATCGCAGCACTTTTTGTCAAAACAAACACATTGTAACTGCTCGAATTTCTAAAGCCGGAAATGTGGCCTAAACACTGATATAAAGGCTGGATTGCATCTTCACATGCAAGCCAGCAATATAACTTTAACTGGTCTGTTGAGCAGTGGTCAAAATTAAGCTGATGAAATAGTTCGCGATCATATTATTGTCCAGATACTGCATGATACTGTTAGAATAGTAGCTGGACAAAAATCTATGCCAACCTTGTTAAAAGGTGTGTGGATTGCAGAATCGTATGAAGCCATAACATTACTTTCTTAATATTATTGTGCTCTCGAAAGTTTAGGAAGAAAATAATTGAGGAAATCATTAAGTATACCGCGTATTATAGTCAATTAGTAACAACATAGCCAAAGCTTATTTAATTTCGATTAGGTTTTATATTCGTTTTTTATTATCTCCGTAGCACGTTATATACATAATCGAGTGAAGAGAGAGGAAAGTGGTGGTGGACCCCGAAGCGTAACTTCGTTAGAGACGGAGTTTGAAGATATGTAGAAAACCAAACCAATATTCATATCGTCCGTGCTTCATTGTTTAAAATTCACTTTTTTATTATGTTTATAATAATAAACTTATAAGCTGAAGTTACGAATATAAGTAATTTTAGAGTATGTAAAAAAATTATCAAAATTGAAACAAATCTTAATATTTATCTTTAAGTCTTAATAATTAACGAATCATTCAAATTATTAAATTTAAAATTTAAACAAAAAATTAACAAATCGTTCAGCGCTTGTTGAATAAAAAATTAATTACTATACATGTGTCTGACGCTTTCCTAGCATTTTCACCATTATCAATCAATCAAAATAAGTTTTTCATATTGTTCAAAATTTCTATTTGTTTAATCGCTCATGCGCACATTATAAATGATGAAGGCTTACGCAAGTTATCCGCTTCCCTTAACCTAATCTTAATCTGTCTTTTGAGTATTTTCAGCTTTAAATTTGCGCAGCGAAAACACATACTAATTACACCTGTTTAAAAACGCTAAGCATATAAATCAATGGAAAAAGATGGGCAACTGATAGGATCTCTGGAGCGCGTAGACGAATACTTCCAAGTGGAACGCGGATGTATCACCAACTTCACGAGACGAGGGGGGCGTGTCTGATCGCCTTAATCGTTATGCAAGGGGCCTTTAATAGCACCTCATAGACGGCTGTAGATAGAGCCTTGGAGTATAAAAATCAATTATTATCACTTGGATACTGACCCGCTTGTCTCTTTGCCTCTTTATGAAAATAGGGTGCTTTTGTTATCCTTAGCGTGAGAAACGTAGATTTATTCTTGGTATCTCCCTTCTAATCATATGAATTAAGGCTACTATTGATTCGTCTACATTACTTGGTGAGATAAGTTTTATTGTCCCGAACCGCTTCTCCAGGCACTTCATGTTCACTCAGCTAAGCTGTTTAACCCGTTCAAAGTAGTTCCCAGAATCCAAATTTGCAATTTGCTTCTGTGTTGTGGGTTTGCTTCTGTGCTAGTTGTGTACATGCTTTTTTTTTCCTTTTTATTTATTTATACATGAATTATTATTTAATAAATATTACATTTTTTTTACTTGTCTGTATTATTTTTTTTCTTGTTCCCTTTATACACTTGATAGTAGTTTTTAATATTAATTTGTATAAGTCTTACTACTAGGAGTCAACTGAATTAGTCTGTTAATTTGTTTTAGTTCATGTATAAGTAAATAAAATAATAAATAAAATAAAATTAATCGATATGCTGAATTCCAGGCTTGTTACTTCAGAGCCGGCAGAGACATTCTTAACTATCAAGGCTAATAAAGGCTGGCCCGAATGGGGCGTACTCTCTCCTCTTATTTGAACCGTGGACATAGATGAGCTGCTAGCGAATTTAAACGACCTGGAACTCAAAATAGTAGATTATGCGACTTGGCAATCTCCGTGACGGGCTGGCATGAATACACACCCGTGTATTGCTATTTTAACAAAGTGAAGAATTTCGCTACTTTAACAAAGTGTTTACAACTGTTTAAGACTGTTTAATGACATTTTATATACTTTCAATCCGGAATTTCGCTATTTTAACAAAGTGTTTACAACTGTTTACAACTGTTTAAGACTGTTTAAGACTGTTTAAGACTGTTTAATTATATTTTATATACTTTCGATCCGGTATCCGTTTGCTGGTGGAATCGTTAAGAAGTATAGCGGGTGATCAACATGGCAGTTCGGTTTTCGAGTAAGCAGCGCTTAATAACTCACTCTTTATAATTATGTATTAATTATTTTCCTTCTTCCAGCTTTTTCTTACAGAAAAATATGTTATCATACTTTTTGCACATAATGCGTCAAAAAAGTGGAGGTTCCAGTTTTGTTTCCGTTCAATTATTACAAACTTTGAATATTCTCTTCGAAAATATACGTAAAGAAACTTCACTATGTAGGTTGATGCTAACTTAGTGAAACATTATAATAATTATTAATAGCTTCTTATTTTATTCTTAGATTATTCGTTAAGTAACAATCACGTAAACGTAATCGAGCATAAATTTGACTTTTCTGTTTCTTTCTTTCCCGTTGATGGAAAGAGTTCGCCACCACTGAACTCGGTGGAGGCAATTATGTCATTGCTGTATCGAGTAGCGAAATTTTTAACATCTATTTCGAGGCCTTGACTGGCACTTTGTTTCTTTTGTTGCTTTAAATAGGCTGTAGCATCATTGGCGAACTTATTCATTAACTGCAACATTTGTCGCATTTTACTGCCGGTAAAAGCTGGGCTCAAAGTGCTGCGCATATCTTTCCAACGACTATCTTTCATCATAAACAATGAAGAAACAAAAAGATTATTTTTATCTTTTTCATCACCAAAGACCGTACGGTCGTTAACAAAATGATTAAAATCTTGACAGTTATCTGTTTTAGCAACTCGGCATCTCGTATTAAGAGCACCGGTTGTCGTTGATCGAAAAAGCCATAAACTCTGCAAATATAAAAAATTTATAGACATTTTTTTTATTGGATATCGACAAGCATATTGTATACACATTAAGGCAGTATTTATATTTGTTCACCAGCGATCAGAGTAAGATAAAAACATTTCAATTCAATTAATTTTCACAAAATCTATGTAAAATGGCGTAAAACTTGAAAAACTAGAATGGTAGGCTGAAATAAAAAAGGGAAAAAAATTAAATGTCTATGTTTATTGAGGAGTAATTCAAATTCAAGATTAATTAAATATAGAGAATTAAGAAAAGTAAGTGGAAAAGTCTCCAAACTGTACAACTTTAGAGCTTGACACGCCGACTTCCATTTAACGACTAGCTTTTCTTTCTTTGTATTTCTCTGCAACATTACTCCGTCTGTTTAGCTATTTGTTATTGTCTCGCCTAGGAAGCTGGTGTCTTCTACACTCCTCGCATGTATGAGAACTTTGGTAGGATTAAACTGTACTACCCCTATATTATCTTCGCAAAATCCTTAAACTCGTATATATGTATGGTATGATGGATTTCTTCCCGTGAGCAATGGGTATTTTGCCGTTGATCAGAGTGTTGTACGGTAAAATAACAATTATATCCCTCCATGAAAGCCAAGGGTAAGTAACCACAGACTACGTAACTAGTTAGCTTATACTGATAGGGTTTTCTGTGACTTTACGGATAGGGGATGGATTGGTTCAGCTTAATTGCCATCCTCGAAAAACTGATGGATAGTCGTTTTGTGACGTGGATCGGTTAGGGACGGACGAGTGGCGGTGTAGGCCGAGGTCGGCTGCTGTGACATCCGCGACATATTTTTGTCTCTTAAAGAAACCCGCGATACGGGAACGTGAAAGATAGTCATAGTCGGTCGGAACCAATACGAAATATTCAAAGCAACATTCAAGGAAAGTCTGGTCACCACGCTGGTTTTTCCTCCTACGTCTCTTAAAATTCGCTTGAATATTATAATCTCTCCGTAAATAAATAGATAGAAACTAGGAACAAACCCGAATGTCCAAGTAAATTTTATTCTATAAATATTCTTGGAAAGAGTCTTGGATTGGCTGAGTATACCTTCCCCAAGAAGACTCGTTACAACCTCCACCAATTATTTATTAAAAAAACACGACAAATTTGAACTTTTTGTGGTATCAATAAGACGTCTACCAATTATTTATTGTCTTGTGGTTTGCGGTGCTATCGCCGGTTTTTGGAGTACATTGTTATGTATCTTATGGATTCGGTTAACACACCGTCTGCTTTTAGACTCTACAGGTGAGGAATATTTTGTACTCTGGGCAGACATTTGTGCGGACGGATTTGTTATCGCTGGTAATACTAACAAGAAATTAATGGCCGTATCTACCATAACGAGCAAAAATCCAAAAATTTTTGTTTAAAAAACCAACTTGCGTTCCACCGCGCTCTACGCTGCACTGCGCGTTTCTGCTCCGACCAATTTGACCCATTTTCAATATCAAACTACGTGCAGAAATTTTCAATGTTTCTACAAACTTTGAAGCCGATGTCTTCATTTTTGCGTCCAGGAGAGTGTCAACACGCACATACATAGACGGACAGACGGACAGAAATGACTAAACCAACAAAGAATTTCACGCTAATCAAGAACTTATATACCTTATAAGGTCTCCGAAGGTTTTTTTTGGGTGTTACATACGTTATGGGAAAAACGAAATGAGTATGCCCCATGAATGAATTCATCAAATTGTGCAAGCGAGGAGCGGCCGACTAGTAAAACAATTGGCATACTGCCAAATAAGAAGCGAGAACAGATAGCAGGGCAATCAAATACGCCCCATTCACAATGTATTGAGGCAAACTTATCAAATTCTACCAAAGTGTATTCTGAGCATAGAGCTAGTAAAGGACGATGAACAGGATAAAAAAAAAAAATTGTATTTAAAAATTTTTACGTACGAGAATAATCTATTTCTAATATAGCAATTCAATTGCAACAATAACCATTTTTGTATATATTTTTCAGGAATTTAAGATCAATACTAAAAGTACCATTCCATAGCCTTTTTGACCGTTCTTCGTCATCAAGCAGCTTCATTAAAACGACTGGCTTGAAATTCCCATCCAGTAGATAAATTCAGGGCCATAATAGCTTCCTCGAAACAGGCAGTGGGTGCAAATGATCGAAAACTACTTCTTGTAAATGGCTTTCAACTCCTTCCATTTCACGTAAAAGCACAGAGCGCTCACGTTCGACTTCAGATTCGCCTAATTTTGATTTTTGTATAAAATCAGCTAAAAATTTGACAAGCATTTGGCATAGAAAACCGTTTGTTCACGGGAAGTGCATTTAAATAGTTAACATGAGTTTAACTTACCTTGAATGCCATATGCTGCAAAAAGTAGGCAATGCCCTTGTTTTGTGGATCTTAGAAAGAGAACTCTAAGAAATAACGATCCATATTCCGATTAATCAGAAAAGACTCATCTTTAGCCGAAATAAACGAACAGTTTGAATGCTTGTGAAGCCGTTCGTCGACAAGTTCATATAATATTTCAAAAGTGTGACTCATTCTTACAGTTTTTCAAATCTTTACTTGCACTCGTTTGAACGTTAAAAAGTGACGTTATCTTCAGTATACTCTCTTCTTCTTCCAAAAACTCACTTTGTGTTCTTAAGTTTTAACAATTCTTTACATTTGCTTAACTCCGTCAATTACTTCCACCAACTTGCTTTTTCTCTTAACTAATGTAGTTTATTTTTTAATTTTTTATTCCTTATTCTCTCTTATCCTTCTGTGAGTCACGAAATCAACAACAATAAAAAGATCTTATTAATTTTTACAGGCGACTGTCGCTATGATTGAGGTCTTGCTTTTTGTAGGTGACAATTGATTATCGCCAGGAGGCTAGTTGTGTACAGTTATCGCCAAATGTTCGCATAAAATTCGGTGTCTAACGCCGATTAAAAATGTACTCCCAATCTTTTGTAATATTATTTAAAAAATGGATTGTTTAACTTTTTTTCTCCAATCTGTTTTATGCTGCGTGTATATATGTAAGATATTCACAAAAACGGAGTCGTTGTATCTTTTCTGGACAAAGATTTTAGTAAATAATGAGTACTTGAATTTGACGTTAATTAAATCAAATTGCAGACACAAACATAAAGCTCGACAAAATTTAAAAAAAAACCTAGGACGAACCGAAGATGGCGTTGAATTCGAAAGGACATATTTAGATATATTTTCTTTAGAAAAATAACACATTTACTTATTGGTTTATTGCGAACGTGTTTGCATAAAATCAATGTTTAACATTGATGACATGATCAAAACAATCATTTGTAATATTAGTTTAAAAAGTTATTCAATTTTCAGTTGCATATATCTTTATTCTCTATATTGATTGTATACATATATATCTACTCTTGCTATCATCATAATAGAAATCGATAAGAATACCATAAGTAAAACCAGGAATACTATGAATTGTCCTCTCCCAGATGAACAACTTCAGACGTAAGCAAAGTTGTAAACATTGGCGAGGAAGTCGTCGCTTGTATGTTTTATGTAAACAGACTACGTTTGGTAAACAACACAGGCATGCAAAACGAAATGAAAATTTTCAGCATTCTCTTTTTGCAACTCTACTCGAAATACGACGCCCATTTTTGGTGGGGAAAATCCGTGAAAATTTTCTTTAAAAAGTTACAAATTGGGCAAAAAAATCTTTTGTAAAGTGACTAATTACTGAATTTCACGTCCATCGTCATCAAAAGTGCAAACATAGCCTCTGTGCGTTTTTTCGCAATCAAGAAGCAGCTTTTTGCGCTGCAAATAATCTACAACAGCGGCTGGATGGTCTGCACGGCGTGGCACACCATCTGCTGCTATCAATCCTACTCCGGCACAACTTGCTTCGACAGTTTTTCGTTTCCTTAGACACCAAACATTGGCAGTTTAGGTTTCTTTTTTCGATATTCTGAACTGATAAAACTTTCTTCGTCTTTGTCTGTTTTCAACAAATTCTTTCTCAACATCCTTCTTCCTAATATCTCTTTAGGTAAGTCAGATTGTTTTGCAGTATAGCATTTAAGCTAATACGAAGACAAAAACTTGTCCTACCCGTAAGAGATTGAGGCTGGTAAATATAGTTTTAAAAAGACGATACGATAAACGCAAAATTCATAAATGTTCAGATAGTGCAAAGGAGAACTCCAGCTGATGATCATCCTTAAAATGGAGCCCTTACCCTTCTTTGCAATGATGAATAATAAAAACAAGTGCGTCTAAATTCTGACCTCTTCTTTTTCGGTTATAATAAATATTTTGATCTGCCAGGGTTCTTAGAACAATTTAGGACAACTAATAATGGCAAAGCAAAACTTCTCCTTGACAATAGCTAGAATGTTCATAATTTTTTAAAGGACGACTTCACTTCCAAACGTGCAGAGGCATATATTCCTAGAAATTTCACCGAGAAATTTTGTAAAATTCGTAACATTCCAATATCTATGAAAGAAAATGATATTTTAAAGAACGCAGAGTCCGAAAGCAAAATAAACTCAGTCACCAGAGTATATCACGGAGACCCTTCCAATAATAGCAACTTCATCACATAACGGCATTAAAATTGGCTTTAAGCAAAGGGAAATTCCCAAAACCATTCAATTCAATTTTTGTATTCTCCTAGCAGATTACTTTAAGCCATCTCTTAAATTTTGTTTCCATTGCGGCAGAATTGGTCACATTGCTAAATTCTGTAAGAGCAATGAATCCCACTGTCCTAGTCCTGGCAAATCTAAAGCTTCCTTGCAGGATAATTGCACACAAACTAAATGTCTTACCTGTGGCGCGTCTGCCCACCATGTTCGTAATAAAGGATGTCCGAAAAGAAAACAAGACCAAGTAAAAGAAATAATGTTCATTCAACATATCTCGTTCCGTGAGAAATACACCGTAAACGCTTTTGCCTCAATAATGATTGGGAGGAAAATTTTCCACCCATAAATAACAACAATCTCAAACAACATAAGAATTACTACTATTAACGATGTTAACAAGACTTTAACGAAAAAGAATTTCAATCATGTAGTCAGGCAAAAGTCAAACCTCCAATACTCCAAGAGGGCAAACCACTCCTCTCACTCTAACTTCATCCCACTATTTCCCCCAAGCCTGCTGCACTCTACAATAATTATAAATATACTGAGATGCAGAAACATCTGAGCAAAATTTTCAAATTGGTCTCTTCAGATTTCAGTGGAGACCACCCTAAAAGTCTTTCCGCTGAAACGTTAGCCCTTAAATCATTCTATGATGAACATGATTCTTCTTTAATTACAAATGATATCCTTCTTATAATACAACGTCCAAAGTTTTAGGCCCAACGCACGCTCTCTGGACTTTTATCTTAACTCCACTAGCATAGACTTTGCCATTTTTATAAGATTTTTTTATCAGACGAGAACGTGTCTGTACATAAATGTCTTGTCGGTGATTATGGAATGGTGGCCATCCGCATTAAGAAAAGTATCCGTTTTAAGCAAACCTCACACATTGTCAGCATTAAAACTTCATCTTCCGTACCCTGTTACTTCAAATCACACATTCCTATTCAGATTTTCCGTAATGATATGCAACGGCTTTGTGGTTTTATCGAAGGTTTTTGAAAAGTAGTTCTTGCCCGCGATTTCAATTCGAGACAGTCTCGAACAATAGAAGTAAAACCATCTATTACATCATGAGCTTCAGTAGTTTTCTTTGTCTTCACTCTAATGACTCTTCCGTGACTGGTAATGCTTTAGATCTAACCTTCTCAAATTTAAATAATGTTACTTTTCAATGGGACAGTTTTACCAGGAAATCATATCGGCCCGAATCTACCTACAGACCCATGTCATGTGGTCTTTTCTGGGATTTTGCGCAAACTGCAAGCGGCTCCAAGCAAAAATTTAGCAAATATGCTAACTGCATAACTTTAAGAAAGTTCAAAAAGAATGGAAGAAAGCGGTAAGGAAAGCAAAAATGATTCATTGTGCTCAAAAAATTCATCTACTTTGTACAAATAATAACTGAAAACAATTTTGGAAATTTTTAAATGGTCATTGTCAGATGAACTGAAGAACCTAAAATGGAATGATGCCCCATCTAGAATGGCTTAAAAACTAGGTAGCCACAGCCAATGCTAGATTCCTTCCCTCTCCTCAACATTCTGCAGGCAGGGGGTCCGCTTTCTTGTTGGGAGAACTTGTTCACGTCTTTCAACGGAGAAACTAGTACTATGTGTCTCAATGAGGTTATCTTCACAAGTTCAAGTAAAAAGTGGACGGCAACAAAGTCGTAATGCTGACTTTAGACATCAACAAAGCTCATGATTGTGCTGATCTGAGTAGACTTGGTAAAATCCTGAGTGATTTTACGCTCCGCTACAGCTGGAAACTTTTAAGAATTGTCAGCCTGGAACAAGTGTCATCACACTCATGAAAACGTTGCAAGACGCACTTCCCCCAAAGAAAACTTTAAATGTGACAAATTCTTAGTCCGATGAAAAATAGAATATGTCTACTCCAAACAAAAAAAAAGAAATCCGTTCTAAGGCGTTATACTCATTTATACTCTCGACACCGATACCCATTCTAAAACGTATTTCGAGTTCAAGGTTTCTAATTTCAGTCTCAAAGAGGGCCTATTTGCTAATTGCACAGAAAGTTTTAAAAGTATAAATCTTTAGACCTTCTCTCTTCGAAAGGGTGGTATCCAGATGAAATAAAATTTCTAGCAGCCATAGAAGCTGCTACCAGAAATTTTCAACAAAGTTAACGCCATCCACATTTCGGTAAATTCTGGGATATCCACCTTCTCGGTAGTCATATGTACTGAATTAGTCCTAGGCAAATTCAAAGTCCTGGAAAAACTATCTTCCACCTTTGTTGGGCTCCTTGCCAACAGCCAAGCGTTTGTTTTTGCTAAAACCAACAAAATAAAAAATTGTGTTATCTTTTATAATAACAAATGATGTTAATAAGAAATAAACATTCGTGTAATATGTAAGTTTCTGAAATCAATGATATGTTAAATGATTCTCTCTTTGAAGAGTACCACGTGATCTGGATTCATGATCACTGAGGGGATAAAAGATTAGTTATACAGGAATGGAATAGAAAATTTAATATAATGGTGAAGAAGACGTCATTTATAAGTATTAATCGCTAAGAATGTATTATAACAGAAGTGTTAATATTCACTTTTAACTAGAAAAGAATATATAATAGTTAACTTTTTCTACGATAAAAAATTTAAAAATTTCTATATAATTGTCCATGCATTTCAGTTCCCGTGCTTGTTATTGTTTACATAAAACACAAACGTCAATTTGTCTCCCATTTTCTATTCCTCTCTCAGATATTAATGCATTTGTGGGGGATGTATAGAAAAGCTGACGATAACCAATTGTCTCCCCCAAAAAACCAAACAGTGTGATAATCACGGGACTGCATTTTCCCCCTAAGATGACTTTCTCGACAATATTAGCAACTTTGCTTACGTCTGAGGTTGATCATCTGAGAGAGACCATTTCATGATATTACTGGTGTTACTTATGGTATTCTTATCGATTTCTATTGTGATGATAGCAAAAGTAGATGTTTATGTATACAATCAATATAGAGAATAAAGATGCATGCAACTGAAAATTGAATAACTTTTTCAATTCAATTTTTGCAGATGAAATTAATAATTAATAAGTATTAAAAGTTTCAGATAAATAAAAACAAAAAAAGTTGTAGTAGTTTTTTAACTAATATTACAAAAGATTGGGAACACATGTTTAATCAAATGTTATCCATCGATTTTATGCGAACATGTTCGCGATAAAAGCGTTGCTTTTCTAAAGAAAATATATCTAAATATGTCCTTTCAAATTCAATGCCATCTTCGGTTCTTCCTAGGTTTTTCTTTAAATTTTGTCGAGCTTTATGAGATATAAATCTGCAATTTGATTTAATTAATGTCACATTCAAGTGTTTATTATTTACTAAAATCTTTGTCCACAGAAGAGGATATAACAACTCCGTTTTGTACTTTTTATTTATAAAAACTCTAACATCTGGTAGTTGACTTGACTGCACTTGAAAGTGGAGAACGAAGAAATTGCAAATTGGGAACAGAACAAATCACAGAAAATCATAAAAAAAACAATCAATGGAAAAGGATGAAAAATACTTAGAAGTTGCTTTATTCTACTTTAATTAATTGTTTTACAAAAATACCTTGAAATAATTGTAATAATAATTTGTTCTGGCATCAAGTTTTCATTGAGGGTGTTAATGGGTGCAGAATTAGTTGGTTGTCAACACGCATGTTTTCTATATTAGCATTTTTTCGTTCTTATTGTGTGACGGAGCTAAAGTGAGAAGCAAAAGATATATAGGCCAAGCCGCCGTTACCTATTTTAATAATTTTGCTATATCTATACAAATTTGCAATTATTTTAAAAGGTGTTATGAGAAACTATGGCGGTTAAGGTGCAATTTGAGATTGGTCATACGTCAAAATTACGTAGTAAAAAAACTCCAGAAGGTTTTACACATGATTGGGAATTATATGTAAAAGGGGTATCTGGGGCCGATATAAGTTGTTTTGTGGAAAAAGTGATCTTCAATTTACATGAATCGTTTCCCAAACCAAAACGCGGTAAGAGTAGTTATTTCTTCAATTTACTTTCGTAATAACTTTTGAAATTATAGTGTGCAAGGAGCCGCCATATACAATTCAAGAGTCGGGCTATGCTGGTTTTATGTTACCCATCGATATTTATTTTCGTATTCGCGAGGAACCTAAACGGGTGCAGTTCAATTATGATTTAGATTTGCAACAGACAGGCCCACCTCAACATAGATGCGACATACAGAAATTTATATTCGATAATCCCTCGGAAGAATTCCGTTTAAAATTGCTTAAAGGTGGAGGCGTACCGGTATCAGGGGTGGTACCTGGTACAGTTGGAGCAACTATGGTATCATCAGCAATGGCTGGTGACAATCACAAACCTCTACCAGTGACCGAAATTAAAAAGCACAAATCACGTTCAGAAGAGGCAAAATTGCCGACATTTACTAATCTTTTCGGCACTCCTATAACTAAAGGCACCAATTCAATAACTACTCCAAGTTCGCTATCTTCGGCTAAACATTCACCCGATTTAAAACCAACTGTTGCAAACCCATTGTCTTCAAAATCTTCAGTTAATGTAACAAACAGTAATTCCAGTTCAGGCACATCATCAAGAGAAAAATCGAACAAAGATAAAGATAAATCGACATCATCTAACAGCGACAAATCGAGGGAAAGGTCAGAAAGAAAGGAAAAACATCACAAGCAGTCGGCTAATAGCCCGCATAAAGAGGCACGTGGTGGTGAAAGTAAACGGTCAGACAGCAGCAAACATGATAAGCGGGATAAAAACGAAGATAAACCGAAAAAAGATAAATCACGAGATAAAGAAAAAGAACGTAGTCGTGAAAAAGGTGCCATCACCACTGCTCAAATTTCATCGTCAACATCTGCGAAACGTTTAAATAGTCCTAAACGTGAAATAAGTCCGTTAAAATCATTACAGGTTGTAAACAATATCAATACAACATTAACAGCGTCGACAGCAATCACACATCCCATCGCTAGACCTTCTTCTTCCAATAGCGGCCGCTTGGAGAATGAACAAAAATCTTCCTCCAAATTGTCAAGGGATAATATGAGTGAATCCTCTAAGTCTAGGGAATCTAAAAAGGATTCCGGCTCTTCTTCTGGCAGCAAGAGGTCTAAAAGGGAAAAGAAGGATAAAGACAAGGAAAGAGATAAAGAGAAAAGACACGAGGACAAAGACAAACACAAGCCTCAAAATCCTGTAGAAGTAACAGCAGCCGCCACTGCCAATGTGTTACAAATAGAAAAAGCTTCCAAGTCAATCATAACAGCAGCGACCACAGCCAATTCGAACGGCACAAGTCCAGATGTTGCAAATACGAAGAATCGTGATAAAACTTCAAAAACAGATTATAAGACAGTAGAAAGAACAACTGATAAACAGAACGCACTCAGTAATAGCACACTTACGGTTGCGGCCGGAGGCCAAAGCGCTTCATGCCTTTCTACTAACAGCGGGAACGAAAAACCGAAGAGTTCTAGTTCCAATAATTCCTCGACATCCACTGCAGGACTAGCCAGTGGTCCCGAGAAGGACAAACGTTCACATAAACATAAAAAGAAAGAAAAAAGTAAAGACAAAGACCGAGAGCGCGATAAAGAAAGAGAACGTGACAAAGATAAAGACAAAGATTCCAGAAAGGAGGCAAAGGAGTTAAAAGATAGGTTAGATAAACCAACGGAAGACAAAACTGAAAATTTTACTGATAATAAAAGTTCAATGCAGTTAGCTTCCAGTCCCAGTTTAACACAAAACCTAGAGGAAACTTCAACTATTACCACAATAACTTCATCAGGTTCGCTTACCAACAACAACGGCAGCAGCACTACAGTGACAAAAAAATCACAAAACAAGGAGAAGAAATCCAGGGAGAAACCGACGTCACGGGAAGAAAAAAATAAACATAAATTACAAGATATGAATGGTGCGGGACTAAAAACGAAGCAGACCAAGCTAACCACCAGTCAAAGTAATGTATCCATAGCGGCATCCGTTACCACAACAAAGCCAACAATATCGGCAGCAACGGTGACTACTTCCAATGTCCAAACTGATAACCAGATGGAAGTAAGCGACTTGGGCAGCGCAACTCCAAAGGGCGTAACTGAGCAACAATCTTTAAACAGGAATACTATCCTGCCAAATAAATCACAATCCACATTACAACATTCCGACAGTTCAAATTCAAGTTTTCCCGATTTACCGGTAAAGTCAACAAATGTTAAACAAGAATCCTCTAAAAATAATGCAGCCAGTACGAAAACGGTGAAATCTACTAAGGAAAGAGATAAATCTTCAGATAAAGTGGAAAAAGAGGATAAAAAAAGAAGACGTAATTCAGTAGCCTGTAGCAACACCTTTATTGAACCTCCTCTAAAACAAAGCAAAAAGGAAGTTAACAAAGCCACAAGGGAAAAATCGATATCTCCTTCGCTACGTAACGCAAGCACGAAAGCGACTTTGCCAGAAGTCAACACGTTTTTGCAACCCAGTCCCTCACCCTCAAGCGTGGCCTTGACCTCGACTAACACATTACCAACACCTCCACCGACAACGGCAACACCGTTACAAGCTACCACTCCTTCACCCGCCTTAAATATAAACGACACACTTACTAGTGCCAATTGTCCAGCCCCATTAACGGTTACCAGCACGCAACAGCAACAATCATCCGTTGTAGTGTCGACACCTGTATCACAACCGCCGCCAACCTTGGCTACGGATTATTGGAGTGAATTGCAAGAATTGCATCATAAAATTATGACTTTACAAGATAATGAAGATTTGCAACAAGTAGTTGAACTAATTGCTTCTACCGGTTGCTACGAGATAACGACAAAAACATTTGATTTTGATCTTTGCAAATTGGATCGCAATACCGTACAACGTCTGCAAGATTTCTTTGCAACATCTGTATCATGACATAAAATACATTTTTAAAAGGTTTACTAAACGAAGGTGAACAAGCGAAAGGTTTATGAAAACCAACTTAGAAAGAGGATAATGGAGGTAAGATATATTATCTTAAATTTTAAAAAATTCGCAAAAGCCACGAATGTTGCCTAGTCAACAAACTAAGATAATGGTATATTTCTCGTTAGCTCCGATCGGCGGTAGTCATTTTGTTCTCCTTTAATAATTATGTCAAATCCTTATACAAATGGAATTTTAAACTTAAGCTTAACTAATAAGGCTGCTTTCGGTCAAGTCAATCAAAATCGGCATTAACTAACAGAAATAATGTTTGGAGATTTCCGTAGCATTAAACAAACTTCATAAAAAAGCAAACTCGGTATTGCGATATGCCTAAGTGATCTTTTTGTGAGATGCTAAATATAAACGGAGCTCCCGTTCACGAACATACAGATGCAGAAGCAGATGGAATAATGTGGCAAAAATTACACATTATTATTATTCGGGAAGAAATCAAAGTTTTTCGTCCTTGCGAATGCTTTTTTGATACACACTTTTAAAGGTATCCAACATTAGCACAACCTTTGTGCTTCTGTAATCTAATAAATTAAATTCTTTAAGGAAAAAGCTAATCATCAAGAGGAAACAACCCTTTGCGAACAATCGATTTAATTGATTTTGATCCTTTTTTCAATTTTATTATAGATGACTTGCGATAAGTCTTAAATCGGATAATTCAACCAATACTGCGTTCTTTCTTAGCAAACACATCATAAAAAAGAAAAGCGATTAATAAAGAAATATTAGGTGATTAACATTATCATTACATTTAAGTGCATTAATTCTTAAGCAAATAATTAAAAATTATTAAAATGTAAGAAAAAAAACTAATATTATATTATGTTATCTAAAATATTATAATTGAATATACAGATACGCAAACACACACGTATATACATATATATATATATACATATATATATATATATTCATGCTGCAATATAATTGTTAAATACCGCTGCGAGTAAAAGCACATAAGATAAGTTAAACCAAAAAAAAAGGAAAGAAGCAGAGCACAGACAAAAAAAAGTGTTTTACGTAAATAAAACGCGCGTAAGAAAGATAATATACGTCTTCAGGCAAATCTTTGATATCCACTACGTCACGCCAGCATATAAAGATTTCAAAGCATTTTATTGATTATAAAAATGTCAGTTGGTCCTACTCAGTTAGTTGGAAAATATTTGAGCCCAATATACATCACAGATTCGCCTATACATTTATGTCAGCATACCAAAAATAGTATATTTTATAGTTGCAGTCTTTTGCTTATGGCGCGTGCAAAATCGGCCGGTAGCCGCCGCCTAGAAACATGTATGGCATATTCCATTCTTCAACCTAATTTCGTTTCTTTATCCTTCCTTTTACGCGTGAGTGCTCCAACAACAAACGAACCTATGCCTATCAGGATTATTTTCTGGAGAAATGGGGAGAACAATCTACTCATGTCTGCATCCTTTTGGTGAAACCTAGAAAACTGCAAAATTTCATGAAGAAAAAACAAATACAATGTAATATATTTCAAGAAACGCAATAATTGCTTTAATTGCACATGTTGTAAATAGTTTAAGAAATATGGAACCCTTAGGAGGTCAAACTCATTCATTCAATCCTATTAAGTAGCACTTTTCCGATTCATAAAACGCCGCATATATTATTAGTCCAAATTTTTTACAGTACAAAATTTGAAAATATATATAGGTTTTAAGCTTCAAATTTATTTGTATTAGGTATACAAAATAATGTTTATGTGTTTACTTACATTTATGCACACAGCTAGCCAAAATGGTGGGATAGACGGGTATTAAACATGTATTCTTTGCTGATGATTGAATAGGTTTCTTAGAAGTACCCTTTTAACAGCCTATCGTGTCCATCATCTACAAGTAGTTATACATTATATAAATGAATGGGACTAACTTAATCCCGAGTTACGCAAAAATGTGTAGTTTTCTTAAAACTTCCCACGACTATTATAGTATAGTGTGTTTTTTGTTTAATTGTAGCAATTTAAAAGAGTTACATAATTAAACCTAAATTTATTTTGAAATTTAAGAAAATGAATTTAAAGCCGAAAGCCTATAAACATCTATAACCACAAATTTTTTGTACACATACAAAATATATGAGAAAAATTTGCTTTACATATAAAGAAAGAACTGCAAACATTATAAAAGATCTTGCAAAATTTTAAAAGAAAAAAACAAGTAAGAGTATATAAGAATAATACAATAAGAAGAATATGGTCGTCCATCGTAAATCTAGTTACTTAAAAGGGAAACGTGAATACATGCTATTTTGGGAAAATATCAATTATCATATCACATCATTATAATGGATAAGTTTCCAAATACGTCAGGTATTAATAATGAAAAACAGTTGCCCCGTCACTTAAAATTACTGCACTATTTTCCAAAGTACTCTGCTTTATACACTTTTACATACGTTCGTATCGCTTGATACATCTCCAAAACATGGTTTTTAAACACAACAGTGAATTTCTTTGGCAGCGAAAACTGTTTACGTGCAATTCATTACCGACATTCGGTTACAAAGAGAAGTCATTGGGTATCAGATGAAGACTGTAGGCAGGTGACGGACTAATGCAATTTTTTCAGTACTTAAATCGTCGCCTATTGAAAGAGATGTTTAAAAGCTTGCATTGTCCAGCGGAAAAATACGATGGCACTTGTTTGTTTTTCTTATTTCATTTCTGGCGAACAAACGGTTGCGGGCCATTCAGATTTAACCATTTTAAGTTCCTCTACAATCACCGTTGTTACGCGACTGTTTATACGAAAAAAGCAAACAACCCTTCCGGCGACTTCTGTTTACTATTAGGCTCATATTCGGGCTTATTTATGTCTTTTCATCAATCGACCCTAAGATTTTTTTAGGTTTTCTCAAAATGTATGGGAGTCAACAAGTAGTCTTCTTGTGCGGCTAAGTGATTATAAAAAATTTTATATATTTATGTGGATGGAACTAATGCCAAAGATCGCCTCAGTCCCACATTATGTGAGATGCCGACCTTACGTTATTAGTTTTTGCACAATTTGTTAATGTTTCTTGGCCGAATTACTGATAACTGATTTTGGATAACCTCGCTATTCCACCGCCACACAGAGCGGCTGCGGATGGTGCTTCATTGGTAAAAGTGAGCGTACGTCGATCAATAGAACTTTGTCTTGATAATCTACGTCGAGATTCGATTCATTACAAGAACATTTTCACGAGTTAATTATATTAGTTTGGGGAAAAAGAAATCCATTATTTTTATATGAACTTCAGGACTTTATTTAACATGCTTCGGATTGTCCGATTTGGGTCAAATATGCACCGTTTTGTTGTATGATTTGTTGCCATTTTAAAGGTAACTTCAAAATGCCTCTCTCATAGAAGTCCTGGTCTCTATTTGCAAAAAACTCTGGTAGTCGATTTTCACAATCCTCCCTAGATTCCAATTTTTTATCATTAAAGAAATTTTGCAATGCAAGAAAAAGATGATAATCGCTTGGTGCCAAGTCCGGACTGTACGGCGGATGCATTAAAACTTCCCAACCAAGCTCTCGAAGTTTCTGGCGAGTCACTGTAGATGTGTGTGGCCTAGCGTTGTCCTGGTGGAACACGACACCTCTCCTGTTGGCCAATTCTGGCCGTTTCTGGTCAATCGCTATCTTCAAACGGTCCAGTTGTTGACAGTAGAGATCAGAATTTAGCGTTTGGCCATATGGAAGCAACTCATAATAAATAATCCCCTTCCAGTCCCACCAAATGCATAGCAAAACCTTCCTGGCCGTTTGAGGTGCTTCACCGATCTTTGACCACGATCGTTTTCGCACAAGGTTATCGTATGTGATCCATTTCTCATCTCCAGTCACCATCCGTTTAAGAAATCTCATTCCGTTTGGCCAAGGCTTCGCAGATGGAAATTCGATCCATCATGTTTTTTTCTGTTAATTGGCGTGGCACCCAAACAGCGAGCTTCTTTTTGAATCCAGTTTGTGCAAATGGTGTAAAACTGTTTTATGGTCGATTTTTAGCTCCTGGGCGATGTTACGGCTGCTAACATGCCGGTCAACTTCGATCATTTCTCCGATTTTATCGACATTTTCGACGACCGGCCTACCTGTGCGAGGTGCATCTTTAACATCAAAAATTCCTGAACGGAATCTACGAAACCAAAATTGCACATAATTGGCTGTTACAGTATCGGAACCATAAACACCACTCACAATTTTAGCCGCCTGGCTTGCATTTTCGCCTTTGTCAAAGAAAAACTGTAAAATGTACCGAATTTTCTCGTTGTTCACTTCCATTTCTAACACCCTGTAACTCACAACTGAATGCACCAAACGAAAAACAGCAAAAGAATTTTTTTTACTGCGAAATGTCACCTTTCCAACGAGCATAAATATGAAATTGTTTGATCGATACTTTACGAGAAATCTATCAGTGCAGCCATCTATCGAAAAATAATGGATTTCTTTTTTCCCAAGCTAATATGTTTTCGAATCACATGTTCTGAAGGAGGTTATGGTTAAAAATGTAAACTTTACAGCGGAAACTTCATAAGGCACTTCGTATGAAAATATAAAGAACGATCTAAGTAAAACTCAAAGCAAGTATTTGTCAAAACGTATTTGGCGATCGAGTTTCTTGTTCCCTACAGTAGTTGTGGTACAGGCTTATGCGGGTTCATATAACTTCAGAAAGGCTCAAGATAGACTGATCTTTTATTGATTTGATTCAGAGTCGATGCCAGCTGTCTATCTTCCAGTCCGTCTGTCTATCTAATATTTGTCTGTGTATCTCTCTGTGTGGGTGTATATGACATCAGAAAGTCTCAAGATAGATCAACGTCTTGTTGATTTGATTGAGTATCATTTTCTGAATTTATTCTGTCTGTCCGTGTATACTTCCGTTCAACCTACACGACATAGCTATTGAGAAGTTTTGATAAAAATTGGTACGCTGACATAGTTCGGCCCTTCTGAAAATGGATTAAATCAGAACACCTTTAGTACCACCCCACTTATAACTTCCTTTTTTACTAAAAACTCGTCATACGAAAAAATAATTCAAACTTTTAAAATTGCTTTTGCATATAGTTGCTAAAGCTGGTCATTGCGTAAGAATTTCTCTCTTACTTGTTTTTTTTTTTAAGCATCTAACAATATAGTACTTTGTGTCATATAAAAAAATTTATTTGTATTTAAGAAAAAAAAAGTCTACGAAACCCTTAAGAATGGCGGAAAAAATGGGAAAGAAGCAATTTAAATCTCTTCTCTTTCCGCTAAATCCAAAAAGAGAAAACATACAAAGCGAGAATAAAATAAATATAATAAATGTATATACAGTTTATGTGAACATTTTCAAAAATCAATGTTTTAATAAAACTTTTATTCGTCTTTAGACGAATCTTGGATACCAAATATTTCGAGCTAATATGTATAAATTTTTCTGCAGAAACCAGTTTTGTTTACGAACATAACATCTTTAGTTTCTCAGGTCGAATAAAACTGAAAACCAAGTGATTTCCAACTTTTAATTTGCCCTGCGAACCCGAGAACATATGGCACAATACATAAGCAAGCTTCATTCGGCTTGAAAAATTTTCGGGACTTTTTTTAAAATAAGGTTACAATTTCAGTGTGCATGAAATGCAACGATGTCTTTGGATAAGGGTACGATGTGCTTGAATCCACACAAGTGCCCCAAATTCTCATGTGGCTATTTTCTTCTATTATGTACAGTTTTCACTTTTCCGAGATGAGAAGTTTCTTTATTGTAAATAATTAATTCCATGTGTCATGTTTTCCTACAGTAAGCTTAAAATCTTGTGATAAATGAACATATACAATAAATAAATATACGAAACAACCAATAACGAACATGTACTAACCTAGCATGCGTTAAAAGTTATCTCTTTCTCACGAATGAGAGATAGCGACCGTAATTCACGAAGAGTGTTCTAGTACTATTTTTCTTCTTACTGAACTTAAGTTTTTGTCAAGACCGCAAACTCAACATTGATTCAAGAGCTAAAACATTTGCTGTGTTGCTGTCCTGCTGTTTTTACCTTTTCACTTGTTCAGGTTTCCCTGTAATTTTAATGAGATCATAACTTAAGCACTTTATCATTCGTGAGCAGTTCTAAATTACGTTACTACTGATATCATTTCACATGAAATCACACGAATTTTTAAATTTTTATATTTATTTACTTTATACCATTTTTTCACTTAAATTTAAAACTTTATTGTGTTTCCTATATCATTATTATATATTTTATAATATTTTATTTAAATAATCATTTAATTTCAATTATTTTTTCAAGTAATATATTTTTTTCGCTTTTCCGAATCTGGATTTGTTTTATTATTCTCAATAATTATTTTTTACACAGATAATTGTAAGAAATTTTTTTTTTTAAATAATTTTTATTAGTTTTTCTTTTTGTAAATATATGTGGATCATGTTTAATTATTAAATGCATTTTAAAAGGTTTTTCTTTTTACAGAAGAAGTAATAATAATAACATTACTGTTATCAAAAAAAATTTCTAATCGTTTTTCTTTACTTATAGAAGCATTGAACAAGAAATATTAAAATAATGTAAGAAATTGCACTGATTTTTCTCCACTCTACCCCTCAACGAAATATAGAGCTATGTGACTTTTTTCATTTTATTGATTAATAAAAATAGAATAAACCACACATGCACTTAATTAGAGTAGTTGATTTCCGTCCATTTTCCTATCTATGATCACGATCCCAAAAATCGAATTGAAAAGATTGGAGTTGATCAACAGACTAGTAGTTCTGTTTCGGGATCAATTTTTTAAAGTGAGATCTTTCATAACCCGTTTGGGTTAGGATTACATTTGAAACTCTCTCCCAAAAATTAAATTGTAATAACGTGACTCGTTCAAGTTCGCAGACTAAATTCGAAAACAGGTGCAATTTAGCAATTCATCTGTCGATCTGCATATTTTTTTCCATAAACAAGTCTAAACTTGTCGCAATTTAAACAATTGAGAGAGAAAGGCTAAATTTTGTACAAATGTTTGTAAGCTATTTCCGGAAGTCAATAAAAATAGACAACATATTCCTATCAATAGTTTATGCAAAGAAAACATCTATAAAATCCACATTGGGGACGTATCTATCAAACAAGGTTCGCGGCAAATTCGTCTTATTTTAACAAAAAAGTAAATTTCTATTTGGAATGCAAAGAAAAGATTCTTTAGAATATAAACTTTTTCTGTAAATAGAATACAACTTGTTCACATTAGCATTTTGCTTTTGTTTTCTCTGTTTCGAAATTTTTATTTAAAATTAACTTTTCTTAACTGTTGTGCGCAAGTTTCAAATAAAATTTAAAGTGAGAGCTATTATGTATGTAAGAAATAAATTTTTTAAAAAGTTGTTTTATTTTTTGTTGTTTATGCGTTTTTATTTTTTTAAGCTTAATTTAATTCTTTGGATTCGATTTCATTTTACTTGTTGCGGTGCAGTAATACTATTAAATTTGTGTTAAGGTTTAAATGCTCGTTTTGGTTTGTTTTTAAATCGACAAACTTCACTAAAATCTTTAATTATCGTACGAAGTGTAACAATACAAAGTACGTAAGGGTTTAGCCTCAAAGTCAAGCTATACAATGCGAATTTCGAGCTTTGCTATCTCCAAAAAATTTATGCACATAAGTGCAGATTGCAGAGCTTGCGAAGAACAAGAGATCGAAACATTAAGCCATAAACTATAAAAACATGTGGGAATTAAAGCTTATCACCAAGAATGACGAGTACGAAAAAATTCCTAATCCGGTCTATGATTTAAAAAATCGGTTTGAAGGAGGCCATAAAGTAACTGCGACTTAGTTTTTATTTGATTAACCAAAGAATTTACAAGTTCTTGTTAGCCTATCCAAATATACGTTATATTGCGGACGCTGAATTCTATTATAAAATAAATTACCTAAATTCGGTGTACCAAATTTAAACCAGTACCATACAATGAGCTTCGAACAGCCTACACTGTAGTAAACTTGAAGGCAAAATTCCAAGCTAGAGCTCATTTAAAAAGAAATTTCACTTTTCGAAGTCATAATTTTTCCTGTTTTTTGTTTTATTATTTTCACAGAAGTCAATCCCTTTTCTCTTAAATTAACAAACCGAAAACGATTATGTATACAAATGGTTTACGCGAACTCCGCGAAATATTTAGGTAGTATTCGCTCCGAAGGTAACGCCCTCCTCACTTTTCTTCGAGACATTTACATCGTATGGGAGGAAGGCTACGCCTGAACTTGGCAAAGAGAGGAGAGGAGACTTGTCTAAATGAAAGCTTGGATAGCAGTTCTAATTCAAAAAAATTTAGATTTACTCAGAAATACTGAAGGCAAATTTAAAAATGCAAGGCCAACGATTATGCAAAGCCGGTATTTTCCAAGTGGACGAGGCTCTCCAATTGAAAACAATCAATTAATAAGCCCAAGTTGTTTCTCTTCCCTTCCTTACCATTTTATTAGTGTTTAGAGACCACCCGCCTACGGCGAATTTTATTAACGTACAAGGCTGTAAACACAATGAGGCCGCGCTTATTCCCAGATCAGGGGAATAAATTTTATACATAATAAATTAAATATATACTTAATACAAATTTAGTTTATTACCGCTTGAAAAATATCGCACTTTGCTGTCAATATGCATTTCAAAGTTTTAGCAGTTAAATCTTCTTCTTCTTCTTATAGTAGCTAAGTCTAAGTTTTGCTTACGTATTATTTTAACACTCATCCTATGTTTACATGATTCTCGTTTTGTTTACAGCAGTATTATGGGAAATTGTTTTTTAATTTTTTTGGTTTCTCTGAATGACGGTGAGAAGAGAAAGAACTGTTTACGAGGCAGGCGATATTAAAGGTTTAATTTTTTTGGCTACGTTTTCATTTATATCCCTTTTAAATGCTGTATGGTTTATTATTGTTGGCAGAGATTACTGAACTCATATTTTTTTAAAGAACATTTTAACTTTCCTTCTGATAAAATTACGTTATTTATTGTTTTAGTTTTTTTGTAAGACTATTTGATTTTTTCAGATAGCTTTTAATTTTTTTTTATTATTATTTATCACCTTTTTTTTATATAAATTCTATGGCGATTGCTTTCAGTTTTATTTACTTATTTATTTTTTTGCTCTTTGTGTATGAATTGTATGTATGTGTTTGTATGGATAGTGGTGGGATAATGACATTATAAATTTTTCATTGTTTTATTGTTCCTTATTAATATCTCTTCTATGTTTTAAATTTAATATATTTTATAAGTTTGTTTTATAGACGAGCATATGTTTATGTATTTTTATTATTGATTAATAAATTTGTTTAAAATTGTCTATATCCAGTGTAAGTGTGAGATAGAAAGTGTTCGTTTGACAGTTAATATTATCTTTTGCTTCATTTAAATTTTTAAATAGTGTTCCTTTTTTTATGTATATCATAGAATTGGTCTGGAGTCAAATTTAAGAACTACCCACATCTTACTTCTCTACTTTTTTTTTTTTTTGTGAAATTGCCGCAGTTGCGATTTAAATGTGTTTCATCATCAGGTTTAAGCACGCCTATAGTAGAAAACAAGCTCAAAGAAATCTTGGAAAGTAACGGAAATCGTCGTCTTACAGACTACTTCACTACTCAAGATTGTTTAAAAGCGTGTGTGCCGTGTGCTATTGATGGGGAGAGGAAGTATTGTGATTGGATCCTTGGCATTGTACATTTAAAATCCATGGCGAAAAAAGTTGGTTGGCCGTCCAGGGTGTTTAAGGAATCCGAATGTATGAACAAGTATAATAACATCAGCAAGGCGACCGTTGTCTAAAGGGAAAAATTTTAAAGAGTACCAATCTATCATGCTCCCCAGCTGCGGTATAGGACCCCTAAGTTGTCGTCTGATGAAGACTCTACGACAGATGCAGACGCTAAATTCGAAAGGCTAATTATAATTATAATCGTTTGCAATTTCTCCACACAATTGGCGTATATTTGAAAATTTTGGAAACAATCTTAATCGTTAATTGTGCCCGTGTTAGTACTATCGGCGTGGTACGATCGTAACCAATTTGGACCTGTTCGAATATCTGCCTGGCAATTGGTCGCGATTGCAAGTCACTCTACAAAAAAAAACGATATTGCTTCATCTATATCTTATAGACATGTTTGTGGTCAGGTTATACTGAATTTTTAACGTGCGTTTTCTTCTTAACTTAGCTTTTTATCTTCATTTCCGCGGCTGTGGCAATTGCAAAAAAAGTTGCGTCAAATTGACTCTTTTAGATGGAAATAGTTACATGTCATCAGCATCTCCAAAACCAGAATAACAAAAACATTTGGACATATGAACCACATTTCTCGGTGTCTCAATTCGTTACAAAAAAAAAGTGATGTGATAGATGTTCACTAATCTTTCCGTACATGTAAAAGTTATCAAAAATTGCAGACACATTACACGGTTTATATATAACTACTTTCTCGCTGTTCGATGTTTGGAGTGAGTTAAATTGATGTACTTAGTTTTAATGTTATAAAAAATGATAAAATTATAATAAGAGAACAAATAATTATATTATTAACTAAAGAAGATCGATATTTTATTACCCTAATCCGCTGTGAAAATTTGAAACGTATTAAGTTAACCATGTCTCTTTCTCTCTAAATGTCCTTCTAGACGCCTAGACTATACAAGGCTCAAAACTACAGCCAGCATCCATCATCGCTCTTGTAGAGCAGATTAATTTTGAACGGCTAAGTTTCTACCATGGCTATAAGACTATGAAAAAGATGAAAAAACTAAAAAAAACCAGTCCAAACCCGAGCATTACCTTTTCCTATGATGGATCCGAGGTTGTAACACCTTCCTTTTCATAGTTTTACAGCGAAATATTTCTAATCTATGCAATCTCTTACGCAAAAAACCTACTACCTCGACCATTAACGAATAATCTTGACAATGGTGAATATGACAAAGGACTAGCTTCCCGCTTTTGTTTTCTGCCAAAAGGAATTCGTTATTATACAGCAAGAGAATATTCGTCTTATAAAATGTAACCCACGATACCTGATCAAATTAAGTCATCCATAAAAAACTTTCTGCTTCACCACAAAATTAAAGCTCTACAGACTTCGACGCACGATACTTCTTGATGATAATGATAATGATGACGGGGAGGATTAAACCATATTTATTAGGAGATCCATTTGGCGACCAATTAACCTACAAAGAAATCACATTAAATTTCGTAGATTATCCTATTATCTGCCTTAGTGACCGAGAAGGTAAGGGATCGCGATTAACAAGTCAATGGTCGTGGGTTAAAAACTCAAGTGGGGTAATTTTTTCAATAACGCCGATAGCTTTAGATGCTAGTGCTTCAAGACTTTAATCTCAGAATTAATTTATTCTGGCTAAATTAATAATAATAATAATATCCGAAATTACAAAGGACAAACACTAGAATGCAGTCATGCTCTCATAAAAGCGTCACAGTCAGAAGGCTTCTTGGGGCTTGTTCTTGATATCACAAACATTAATAGACCCCTTAGTCAACCATTACTCTTACAACACAGTTATCGTTAGCTTTAACAAACTTGTTAACTTGTTTAAAATGTTGAACGAAAGACACTCCTAGAAAGTAGAATAATCAATATCATTGATCAAAGGTGAACATGCTTCGAATTCGATCAATACTATCAAAAGCGAAACATTTTCAATTTTCTGTACTACTTAAAAACATTGACAAGCAGAGTAGGGTATAAATAAATGACTTTTTTTTCCTTATTACTAATTACAATGGTTTTGTAAATGTATTAAGCCAACGTATTGAAAATCGCTTATATATTAAAACCTCAAGTCCTCTTCTTTCATAGTAGAGAGCCTAAATATGTCACAAATTAAGACGTTTTTATATACATACATTTACATTTGCACACATACTTTCAATTATGTTTAATTGTTTTCAACCAAATTTTAAAAATTTTATAATGAATCATCTTTCTAACAATTAAGTTCTTACTGCACATTTTTTTTTTTTTCTCAGGCTTTCATTTTAAATAATTTTTTTTATAACTGTTTTTCTTTAAAATTAACATTTATACTAAACTTTGGTATTGTGGGACTTGCGTTTGGTGGATTGCTAAATTTAAAGGAAATGTGTTAAATATCATTCATTAATGTCTTCGTCAGATGATGAACTGGCCGCTGGTATTGTTGAAAACCATTGTTCACGATTATTGATACTTTTAAGGGGGCTACAATAAAGAGAATAGTATATCAGAAATAAGTAAATGAACCTTTCGAATACGTATAACATCTCTAATTCGACTTTAAACAATCGCTATCAAAAGAGGAAGTGCTGTTCGTTTTCAAGCCAATTTTGAAATAAATATTTAAAACTTACTTCGTTGTTTATTCATTTTCGGAATGCCAAGAAGCCAACATTTGCAGCACAAGTTTATAGTCGATGATAATATTATTAAATTTCCCTTCTGTTTCGAAACTGCAGACGACCAACTCATATTCTTATTGATGAGAATATACAGAGTGTACTACTAGAGTGTGTTACTAAAAGCGAGGATAGTGAATGTGTCAAATAACACAGTTTTTTTTCTATAGAATGTTACCCTTTCGAAAATTAGCGTGCCGAACTGAATTAATCTATTGCAAATCTCGAATTAGATTTAAAAGTTAATTTGAAATCTTGGAGAGAATTTGGCGATAAATCGATGAAAATACCTGGTGCCAACAACAAATAGTCGAATCACGGCAAAAACGTGACTTCATTCATATCAGACCGTCACGTTGAGAGCTTTATCATTGATACACGCAGCACCTTTCAGTGACCCAAAGTGGTTGCAAATGTGATATTTCGTAAGCAATAAAAAAGTAGGCGTGTTTATGTAACTAATTAAATGTTGTTTTTTTTTCTGCATTTGTAATCAAACGTGAAGAATCGTGGCAGTGGATAGTTATACCCGTATCGAAAGACGTAGACGAGTAGTTACTATACAAGGTGACGTGTTAAATCTGATCATCCAGACATTGTCAATAACTATATAAGTTACAGATGCTCTAAAGAAATAGAAAGGTTCGACTTTCGAATTTTATTAAATCGCTAAAATTGACAGTTTTACACAAACACATTTTGGGAGCTGGATTAGACATTAATTTCGTATATTTGTATGTCGAAAGGGACCTAAATGCAACTTACAAAGCTCAATATTATGCTACTTTCGAAATTTGCGAATAGTTTAATTTTAAAATTGATCAATTGTTCTGCAAAAGTTGAATGTCTACGTACGTATTCTTTTTCGAGTTCGACGGCAGTGTATGTGATATACGATAATATCCAGTTTCTGCTTCTTCTTTATTCTCTTCCAAAGATTTCCTTTGCAATGTCATCGTCTCTTGCGGAGTTGATGATAATGCAGCGGTATCCAAGTAATATTTCGAGCTTTGAGCAATTTTACAATTTTCACATTCACTAAGATAGTCGTCATCAAGACTTGTATCATTTGGGAGAAAATGCTCTTTGCCATTTAAGTAATTTTTTGATGTAGTGCAAACAGGCAAAGTGGCCTGCTTACAATTTCCACTAGAAGTTGATGTGACAGAATTGCTGGTTACTGGAGTGCACGTAAAGAAATCATCTACGTATGAATTGCCCGCCAAAGTGGATGTGATGGTTTGAGTTTGCATATTAATACATTGTTGTCTAGTTGTGATGGCAACGTTAGTAGTAGTAGTACTTGTAATAGCTTGGGAGGAAGATGATAATGAAGAAGTGGAAACAGAAATGAGCGGAATGGAATTATTAAAAGTGTCAAACAGTTTAGGATAGGCAGGCATATTACACTGAGATACGGCACACGCAGTAGAGCTTACAATAGCAGCGCAATTGTTTAGGACATTGTTGCTATTGTTGATTGCATTATTTGGTTGCAAGAAATCTTTTTTCGAACGTAACACTTTTGGCAGTGTAGTACTTTTAACAGAAGCTAAAATCACAGTGGAATTAGATTCATTACTACTAGATTCTGCGACGGTGATGGCAGTGTTCTCTTGATTATTTTTCGACGACGCTGCTGCCGGTAAACTTATAACTGATGGCACTTTGCTGACCACGTTGTTAATAGTGCTATTTAGCGACATTTTTCCAGCTATGTTCTTGGGCAAAGTGTAAGTCACGTTATTTTGTAGTGGATAAAATGTAGACGAATTTATTTTTGTTCCTCCAGTAGAGTTACTTGCCGATATCGTTGAAGACATTGTCGCTGATGAACTTGATGGCAACGTTAAAATTGGTGGTTGAATTTTTAAATTCAAATGGTCGTGATCTCTGTTACGTGCATGTGCGGCTGCCACGGCGTTCAACGTTGTAATTGCCGACGATGTTGAAGGCTTACTTAAAGTGTAAATAGTTTGTACAGATGTAGTGGATAAATTAGAAGACGTCTGCGGCGAGCCGAGATTCGAAGAGGAAGGGGATGATGAAGAGGTAGAGGAGGTTGAAGTTAAGGTGGTTTGAGTATTAATACTGTTATTTATGTTGCTACTATGCAACAGCTGCCCATTACTGGGTTTAAATAATTCATTGCTTGTATTTATTTTTCCTGCGTGGTGCGGTGTGTTCGGTGCTAATGTTGAACTTTTTAGATTTGTCAAGCTTTTATGCAGTTTCGGTGGTAACGCTGGGTTCATTAAGTCATTCACTCTTGTTGCGGCACGATGATGTGAAGTCGTTGCATGACTTAAATTCAAATAGGCATCAACCTGGCCGATAATCACGAAGAGTTAGTTCAAAAAGAATATACAAACATACATTTTACATACATGATAACAATTTTTATGAGAGATTAAATTGTACGTAAGACAGAAAGAGACTTAGAATGAAGGTGAATGAATAAAGTGAGAGGTGCAACAACAACAACAATCGTTTGAAGTGCTGTGAGCATAGTTAATGATTTTTTTTATTGTCTGCGAAATGAAGTGATGTTCTGTAAAATGACAAAGTTATCACAATTAAAAGGTTGGTGAAAGAAAAAGTAATAAATTTTAATGGTTGAAATGCATTCGGCTTAAGCCGAATGTTACTAATGGACACCCACGAATATTTGAAACAAAGTTATACAAAATGGGATGACGAGAAAATATTAGCTGAACATTCGACCCGAGGCCACCAAAAACGTGCACGCATCATGAGTCAGTCAGTGAAGTGATTAGTAATAAACGACCGCTTTCTGTGAAATGACTAAGCACTTTCTTTTCGATTGATTCAAAGTATCTTACAAGATTGCTACCGCAACGAAAAAAGCGTCTGGTTGTAAACGGTTGCACATTAACATGGAAAAAAATAATTAGATATTATGCATACTATACATACACAAAACTACTGAGAAACGTTTAATACAGAAGAACATTTACTGTAGATATTAACCTCAATTCTAATTATTACTATTATTAAGACAAACAGACAAAAACTGTGCGCACGGAGCAGCACTTAAACTCAATTATCGGATGGTGATCCAAGTGTCCAAACGTAAAATACATAACTAATCAAAGAAGGCACTCACCTTACTGTTCAAGTAAGCAGCCGAAATGCTTGCTGCCTCATTTGTTGGATTTCTAGTGCTGCCACTGCTGGCACTTCGGAAGCGATCGCTGCTGTTGCTGCTAGACCTTTTTGCAACACGACCCAGCACTAACGATGAAGAATCGTCATGATGCTGAGGTGGAGGCAATAGAGAAGCTGATGAATGATGTCCATGATGGTGACTGTGATGTGAATGATGATGATGAGCTGCAGCAATATTGTTACTAGCAGAATTTACTAGTTCTCCTGTAGAAATGGTGGCAATTTTTGATTCATAATTACAATGAGACTGAAGGGTTCCACGTTTCGAGTTGCTATTGGTATTGCTAACCACATTACTTTCTGTCGTATTGTTTAAATGATTTTGTAAAGTTTTATTCAATCTTTGAGTAACATAAGGTAACGAGCTGGCATTGCTGCTAGTATTGCTGATTCGACTAACTGTGCCTGTGTTAAGCTTATTATTACTTAATACCGTAAAGAAGGCGTTGTTTGTAACGTTGTGCGAATTTAAGTGGGTGCTGCCCATATAAGACATAGGCACATGCTGGATCGGACATTGACAGGTCGGTTTCTTCGAGCTATTATGATTACTGCTTGCCGTCGTTGCCACTGAATTGGCGTTATTTATAGATGCTTGTTTAGATTCAATTTGTTTGCTCGACTTGTTCGTATTGATGATAGTGTTGGCGGCAGTGTTTTGATTATCTCGACTAGTTAGAGGGTCGGCAGCAGTATAATAACGGGGCATTGTCCGATGATAGCGTCTTGAAGAAGAAAATGCTTTGCTGGTGGTGGCTGCATTCGCAGACGAAGATGGTATTGATTTAGCAATTTGCGTGTTCTGGGTGGGTAAAGTATGATGGCCTGTGTTGTGCAATTGACTGTTTGCATCCGCCACTGTATTGTTTGTTGCCACTTCAATTGCGTTATTGGTGGGAATCAAAGTATCTATGGTCGGTGTTGAAAGAGCATTGGTCAGTTGAGAATCATTGCCAAATTGCGTAGGTGACGCTATTAAATCGAACTCTCCTTCGTTTGCAGGGTTAGTGGAACATGACGACAAAGAATGATAACCACTTCCAGTAGCATTTCCCACGTTTACTTCAACATCTACTACATACTGTTGCAGAGGTTCTGGTAACCGTTGCGTACGTCTTGCATTGGTGCCGGTTGTTGTGGTTGTCACACTAGTATTTAAATGGCAATTTTTATACCCACACTCAGTAGCAGCTGTTTGCTTACCGCTAGCAGATATGCCTATAGAACCGGAAATATTCGAAGAGTTAAGAGTTTGTGCAATAGTTGATTGTTGGCTTTGCTGTTGCACATTCGGCTGTGTAGTCATAGTCTGCACACATATGGAATTGCTTTGAGCAAGGTGAAGTCGACTGCTATTATTATTTGAATTGACGTTTGAAGTGTTAATGGCCTGCTGAGGATTCTGCTGCGTTGTGGACGTCTGTTGCTGCTGTTCTTGCATCAGATTATTCGTACTTTGTTCATTTTGAAGACTGTAAGGCGGTTGATGATTTTCACCAGTAGCTATAGTTGTTATATTACCACCGCTATTTATATTGATATTAATCAAATTTGTAGTACTTTGCGTTATTTGATGACTCTGGGTTTGCTGATGTGCCGGTGGAGCACCTAGCACATGATGAATTGGCATTACATTGTGAGCTGGAGCTTGATGAGGTTGCGTAACAGAATGTTGAGAAGTTTGTTGTGGCATCAACGTTGATTGGTGAGGTTGCAAATGCTGCAGCTGTTGCATCGTTGCAGCCGTTTGCGGGCGTCTATTGATGTCGGCTGAAGATTGCAATTCTACCGCACTCATTGGACGAGGACTTGCAACTGTGGCAGCAGCCGCTGCGGCCGCGGCAGCGCATTGTGCACTCAAAGCTTCTGCTTGAGATATAGCCACTGCTTCTTCATAAGGCGGCGGTGCTTCTCCACGCGGAAAGTAGCCACTAGGAGGTTTCCATAGAGGATAATGGGTTGCAGTCCCTCCGTATGAGTAATCCATGCTGGTTAGATTACCCTCCATGTAACCCATATTGCCCGCAATATATCTAAAACGTACTTTGTGGTAAAAATATCCTTTCAATAGTATTTATGCTTGACAAGCTTACCCTATACTCCCAACTATACTTCGTTGATCTTCGGTATTTTGCCGTGATTCACGCGCTCGTATTTTTCTTTGACGTAAACGGTTAACTAGGAAAAATAGTAGAGACAGCGAAAGGGTAGCTGTAATACCGCTGGCTACCAGTCATATACCGAAATCCGTACTGCCATCATTAAATTGGTCATCGAGACAGATTACTTCACAGCAATTATTACCACTTCCAACAGTTTGAAATGATTTACATTTTGTGAATGCTTCACATAAAACCATTTTACAAGCTTTTGGCAGACCGCTGTCACAAATACAAAGACGACAGGAATCGGGGCCCGGCATGTAATGCATTCCTGTTTCATACAATTTCCCATTATAGTCACGGCAATGTCCACCCGGTACCAAACTTGAACTAGCTGAAATAACGACTAGATGCAACGCCAAAAAATAAGAATCTAGTAGACATGAAAGCATGTGGAAAAGCTATTCTAGCCTTTAAAGCTAATTTTTAACAGTATAATCTCCATTAGATATTCTGAATATTAGCATAGGCTTACCCATCTATCAGTTCAAAAAGCAATTATTTTGGACTGTTCGGCTAAAACTATCATAGAATTTTCGGTTTTTGTGCAACTTAAGGAACACTGCAAGGTATATTTCTGAGATAACAAAATACGGTGAGCAGCACCCTCGTATAGTAACAGTTACATTAAGCGTCCGATTGTGCCCATTTTTTGGCAAATTAAAGGAGAAGTAAGCAATCTATCTTCGAATTCTGGCAAATTAAAGGAGAAGTAAACAATCTATCTTCGAATTCTATCTTTACTCGCGCTACCTCACGATGTATTTAGCGTTGTTGCTTTTTGTTATAAGTAAAGATAATTGGCTTATACCTTGTCTTAGTTTTAGTTTTGTTTACTTAAACATAAAGCTACTATTTACTAGTTTTCTAAACCCTCTTTACATTCATGCATATAAGTTGCCAGTAACTTCTGCTTCTGCAATATAACCTTAATTAGATATAAATTGTGCCATGTTAGTTTTCAGCACTTTCTCTTTTTCATAATTTAATAAATGGCTAGAAATATTGCAATGGAAATGTAAGGTTAGAAACAAACAGTGTTTTCTGATAGCACCCCAAATTTGTTTTAAAAAAGCGGAAAAATGTCACATATACGCTGGTACCGTCTTCCACAATTAGCAGTTATACCTGCAGAAAGAAACGTAAGCATGCGTGCCACGAAAACAGTAAAAATGAAAAAAAAATTTTTTAGCGCCATCCCTATTCCAATTACCGTTGTTCATTAACTGTATTTAAAATTTGATAATTTCCGCTAGTAAGCAAAAATTATTTTTTCTATATACAAAATTTAGTAAGAAGTCAATTTAATAAAATAAAAGTAAATTTTGTTTTTTTAAATTCACCCTCACTAGACTAATATAAACATTCCAGCTTTCGTTTAACATTGGCATATCTCTTTTATAAAGCGAGCTTCTCAAAACACGCTCTGGTTTCCAAAATGACCTCATTGGTCAATCCAAATCAAATCTGACCACTCTTTTGTGACCTTTTGTTGTCCTGTGAGTAAGCATTATTAAGAAAGCAACTTCCCGATGACCAAATTTTCCTATAAAATAGGGAATACTCTGCTTTTTGTTATCTTGTGATGTAGCCAAATCCCTTTTGGGCGTTCATTGCGTTCACTGCGATTCGGTGCTTGCGAAGAAAAGTAAGTTGAAATCAGTTGTATTTTTATAAGAAACAATCCCAGGAACGTGTATTGAAACCAAAAAAATTTTAAATCAGTTGTATTTTTATAAGAAATAATCCCAGGAAGTTGTATTGAAATCACAAAAAGTTAAAATCGGTTATATTTTTATAAGAAATAAGCCGAAGATGTTCTTTTAAAACCCAAAAAAGTCATTAAGCGATTAATGAGGATGTGAGAAATGTTATGTTTTTTGTTTAGAGATGTTTTCAGAACGCCTGACACTGTTCGCTATACTGAAAGTCCTAGAATGCGGAAGTGGTGTTCGATTACAATGTATGAATTTTACAGATTTAATCGGTGGAGTAAGCAAAAGCACATAGTGTGTACATGTGTAGTAATATAGACGCATAACGAACAACTGCAATTACAAGAGCGGTAGCAACAGCAGGAACAACAAAAACAACAGCTCACAATACCAACGTCAAAATGATGTTTCCAAGTGAAACTTCGTTAACTGTGTACAATTATATATTACAATGGATATATATCCTTTAATATATTCCATAGCTAACGTTTCTGCTGAAATACATAAAAACAAAACTACCCACACCTAAACATACGCACACATTAATAGCAAGGACAACAACAACTACTCCATCTCTCGTGTTTCGTTAAAAAACTTTTACTCTCAACCTGTTATTAACATAAGCCTTTATATATAAAAAAAAGTTATTATATTTCTTAGATCTCCTGTTTTCTCATTATAACGAAAATTCTCTCTGAAGGCGCGCAGAAACTCACGCAAAATAATAAACAGCATCAAAATGTGTGCCATGGATTTATTTTTTTTTACTTTCGTTCTTTGGCATAACATTTAACTAGATAAGGGCTTCACTCTGGTCATGGACAAGCCCTCACACTTTTGTACACAAACGGATGGACTGGCAAACACGCACTATGTATATCTAAAGATAAATTTTATAAATTTCATGATTTTCGTTAAACTTTGTATTATTGTCTTCTAGCTTGTCTCTATAGAAATGGATTAAATCATTTTTCACCTAACGTTATTCACCAATGAAGCAGGAGATTAAAAACTTCTCTTCCGCCCATATCTTTTTGAACTTATATACACGACACATACTTATACAAACATTTTATCTTCACTTTTTTCCCCAATTAGCATAGAATAAGATTGTTTGTTTGTCTTATTACCTTTAGCATTATAAATAAAATTTATCACAAGCACTAGCAAATTATACATAACTTTATTGCACACTTTTTTACAAATTAATAATCTATTTTTCTCTTTTCAAATTATTTATATTTTATAATTATATTCAACAATAATTTTCAAAAGTACTTTTCCTTTTTTTTGTTAACGATTGTACATTCATACGAATGGATGTTAGGATAAGTGTTTTTTTTTCTTTCTACTAAGACTGGGTTGCCACTACACAACTACTCTTATTGACATTATGAGATCATAAGAAATGGAACATTCTGTTAGCATACAGGCATGGCAAACTCCAATCGCACTAAATATTCAAACTTAAATTCCAATACGTACAATCTTTAATGAAATTAAGGCATGCACAAACAAAGCAAAACGTCCTTATTTATTTTTTATTCGGAAAGACTTCTTCATTCATGTATATATATATATATAAAAAGAAACTAATATTTTCAAATAAGGTGTATTTCAAGCTTTTCAGCTTTTTTTTATATACAATTTACTTCTTAATGCTTTTATTCTCAAAAAAAAACGTCGTGCATGTGTGCATATACATGGTAATAAACTTTCTATATAAATTTTCTTTGTAAATTACTTAAAGATGTGATAGGTATAGCCTAAAATGCCTTGTCGCGATATTGCCTACCTATTTTGAAATTAAGTTTGTACCATTGAATAGTGATTTTTAGGAGAGCGCAAGTTTCCTTAGCCTTGCGTTCACATTACGATTTTTGTTGTTAACGCGGCGAATCATCTGGGCGTTAAATACCTATCTTTTATTTAACTATCCCTCGTTTGAGAGGCGTATCTTGAGAACTATATGTGTGAGAGCTATGTAAGGTAGACTCAAATTTGGCGTTTGTTTGTTTATAAAAAAACAATGATACAATCAACAACAAAATTAATAACAATATCATACAAAATTATATAAAATTTTTGATAAAATGAAATGAAATAATTTTATGTAATTCATATAAATTCAAATATTTTGTTTTCTTAGAAATCTTTAAATTGCGGACTTGAAGTTTGAATATAAATCACTTCGCTTATCTGTAAAGAATATATAAATTTTATGCGCCGCAATGTGCAGATCGGTAGCGAAATGTCGACATCGTCTTAAAGTAAGTTTACTTTGATCTAGGAAATCAAAAAACTG
>NW_023998556.1:289901-293903 GCF_014805625.2 Glossina fuscipes | reverse complement strand
TTTTCAAAAAAAAAAAGAATATTCTCTTTCCATATATATTCATACAAATGGTTTGGTTGAAATATAATATATATTCTTTTTTATATAAATGTATCAAATTAAATGTGAATCTTTGTTTAACATAAAGATTAAGTTGGTATCTTTATTAAATCTACAACATTTGAAAATAAATTTGAATTCCGGTTAATGTACCAATTTAACATTTGGTAAATATAAATATCGAGTTCAGATCTATGATAAATATTAAAATCTTCTTAAAATACCCTTAAAGCCTTCATTTACTTTCTCGGTTTCTTCCTTTCTCTGCTCTGTGGTCAAGTTCTTTTTGTTCTGCATGAGTTGCATTCTCTTTAAGTTCTTTCCCTTCTGCATTTTTAGTTTCTAAACTTTTTTCCTCATTTTCCTTCTTTCGACAACTTCGCTTACTTATTTCACACACGGCGTCATTAGCTTAATTATTTTGATCTCTCTTCTCGTTTTTCAAGATTTGCTCGCATTTTTCTTTATTTGCAGCTTGTAATGCGTTCGAATTTATGAAACGTAACGTAGACAATAAGTGAAATGTTTTTTTGATTGTCTATTACAGCATAGTCAACAGGTCTAATCCACTTATCTGAACAAAAAGGAATTGTTTCACTTTTATTATTTTTTTAAAATTATTTCATTCAATTTTTCGATTTTCGAGAACATTTTCTTAATCTAGCTTTAAATAATTTCTTTTTAAAGACTTCATTAAACCGTTTAAGCAAATGAAGAAAGCGTTGTTGTTGCGAGCGAGCAACAACAGAGTAGAAACACATTAGGGATAATGTACAGTAACTTAGTCGGTTAAAAACCGTTGCGCGAAGAAAAAGAAAAAAACAAACAAAAAAAAAAGAACAAACACTGCTGAAGGCGAATTAAGAGATACAACCGCGGCGAAGTTCGAAAAGAACATGAGAATATGTGAGCATGTATTGAGTCCAACCAACGCAAAACAGACGTTCGCAGACGTTGATCTCATGAAAATTGCAAGGGGAGGGATATCGCAATATTATGCCTCGTTTACTTCTTCAAAGTTTTGCCCCAAAACATCAAACGAGTATATTATATATATTATATATATGTTATACAAATATCAGCAAATCATCATCTTTTGCTAACACTTGAAACCCGCATTTAATCTTTTGTTATAAAAAAATTATTTTATTATCATTGTTATTATTACAATTGTAGATTAAAAGAAAAAGACATTGAGCGCTAGCAACATAGGCTATCGGCTCTAATTTATAAAAGTACATTAGATATTGAGCCTAGTAGTTTTAGAGCATAAGCGTAAACAATTATCAAGAATTTTGCATGTATTGTACGACTTTAGAGAGTAAACGCATATTCGTTCTCAATCATTTGTATACAAATTCCAAACAAGTGAGAAAATACTAATTCCACACCTGAGAAAATAAAAATTCCATACGTTTGTTTACAATTCTCAATCACATTGCATGTATTGTACGACTTTAGAGAATAAGCGTATACAATTATCAAGAATTTTGTATGTATTGTACGACTTCAGAGAAACACGCATATTCGTTCTCAGTCATTTGTATACAAATTCCAAACAAGTGAGAAAATACAAATTCCATACAACTGAAAAAATAAAAATTTTAGATGAAAACGTTAACTACGCAGCAGGCTGCAACACCACAATTCTAAATTCGTAAAGGGTCCAATATGATGTCACTTACATCACTTACATCATATATTGAGAGTTTATCAATTTCTATTGCAATGAAACGAAACGAACGAAATCGCTATGTGCTAGTATGTTCTATTAAAAGAGCAACAGAAAGTCATGGAATACATAATAAACGTCCTGTTGTAAAACTCCATATGTAAGTAAGTATATTTGTTTTGCTTCTCCATTATGAAGTGAATATCAAAAATGCGTGCTTTTAAGCTTACCTAAGCTTTATCTGGCGGTGGTTTACTCAAATTCTGCTGAGCGGCAGCTTTCTTCTTTCAAGTTGAAGTTTACTAAGAAAAAAACAATGTTGATTTTACAAAACTTATGTTATTTATATCATTTCTTGCAAGGTTATATTCAAAACTAAATACAACAGGAATATATATCATTTATACTGAGCGCTAGAATGTGGTATAGCAACTTTTGTCTGTTGAAAATAACCATTTGCCGGTCACCTACCAAATATAAACATGGTCGTACAGACCACACATACATACATACATGAAAAGTTTCGACATATTGTTGTACAAAGAAGATATCGGAATTTCAGAAGAACGTTGGGGTAATTGTATCACTTCTGAATGATACTGTGTTAATGGATAAAAATTGTGATGGCTAATAATTAGTTACATTGATTGCTTGCCGTAGATCATCAATATAACTCGTTTATGGCGGATTTGAATATGCATATAAACATATGTGAACATATGAAGTCAAATCGAGAGCGGCGATGTACAGTATAGCTTCAGAGTCCATATCTTAAGCTATATAAAGAAGAATTTAGTCGCAAAACCATTCAGACGGATTTTTCTTTACAATGGCTTCGATCGCTGCTGACGATGAGGTTAAAAAAGAAGTTCAGTGAGCTGCAGGCCTAAGGGTAATTTTTTGTTTAAGTGTGAGAATTGGCGTAACATTTGGACTGAACATGACGGCTACAATTTTCGGGGTGCTGAAAGCAAAGGTGCTGTCGGGAAAAATAAGAAAGCACACGTATTTAACGCAAAGAGCGCTTTTGCTATACCGCACAATAAGCCATAAATTGACAACATTAGTTCATCTACCATCGCAGTGGTCGTGCGAGTAATAGACGTCTTAAAGCAAAAAATCCCTGCTTTGCAAGCTTCAATTTGGAAGGCCTTCATACGTTCAAACTGTTAGAAGTCTTTCTATTTGCGTGTCATGCGCTCTATTTTATGTTCGTATATTTCGTTCGTTCGTTTCGGCAATTTCGTTTCGAAAACTTGCTGACATTTAGCTAATTCTTCAATTTGACAACAGATTCTTTTACAGAAAAGTTCTAAACCACAGTTAAAGCTCTAAAATAGAAAGTTTACAACTTTGGGTTCGTAGTTTTAAAAAAAACTGATTTTTTTTTAACCATATTGCTGTCTAAGTAAAGTTTCGAGGTTCTAGCTTTGGCTTCAAATGAGTTTGAATAAATCTTTTTTGGTATGCAGGCTGACCCAGGAAAGGTTTTGCTTCCTTACTGATATCAAATCCGTCCGCACAAATGTCTGCCCTTAGACCCCTAAAGCAACCGGTCCAGTTTGTCCCTCCACACTAAAGAATAAATGTCCCTTACATATCTCCTTCCTCTATGCTATCATAAGATCATCCTTCTTCTGCACAAACATATGGCAATCTAGGTTCATATATATACAAAAAAAGGGAATATAAAGAAAAAAAAGCAAAAAGAAATAGAAAGAGCAAATATATGTAGAAAAAAAGGAAGGCTCTTAGCATATTTTGTACGTACATTTCGCTTATCATTTGCTAAGTCTCGAAATCACTTGTATGTAATCACCCATTTATGATTACATAAATAAGCCTAGGAACAATATGTCTGTAAGAAATATACATTTAAGCACAACTAGACCTTATCTTGTCTGGGCAAACATGTATAAATGCTCAATGAACAAATTCGCTGAGCAACATGCCTATAAACCTAAATGAGCGAACTTCGAATTTGGGCAAAAAAAGGAGAAGTAAATGAGCGAACTTCGAATTTGGTCAATTTAGAGGAGAAGTAAATGAGCGAACTTCGAATTTTGTCAATTAAGAGGAGAAGTAAAGAGTTTATTGTACGACCAAAAAAGTTTATTATACGACCAAGAAATTTATTGTACGACCAAAAAAGTTTATTATACGACCAAAAAATTTATTGTACAACCAAAAAATTTATTGTACGACCAAAAAATTATTGTACGACCAAAAATTTATTGTACAACCAAAAAATTTGTTGTACGACCAAAAAATTATTGTACAACCAGAAAATT
>NW_023998556.1:263459-289891 GCF_014805625.2 Glossina fuscipes | reverse complement strand
AAAAAATTTGTTGTACGACCAAAAAATTATTGTACAACCAGAAAATTTATTGTACAACCAAAAATTTTATTGTACAACCAGAAAATTTATTGTACAACCAAAAATTTTACTGTACGACCAGAAAAATTTATTGTACAACCAGACAAGTATATTTTTGATACATTTATTATAAAAAAGATTGTATATTATATTTCAAGGCACTTGTATAAGTTCAAGTTCAATATGGAAAGAATTAACATCAAATTTTTCAATTTTTCAATATAATTAACAATAGATTAATATGAGATTTTCATTTTTCCCAAATAATCCCAGTTTATATATTACTAAGATAACATCCTTATATACTACGAGCTTTTGGTTTTTTCCATTCCTTTGCCACGAATATTCTATATAATCTTCGGTTTGGGCCAAATTGTCGGAGGTTTCTGCTGTGTGGTTTTTCGTTCGCTTCTCACCAAAAGAGAGATATTCTTGGCTTATTATAATGTAAGTTAAAGAGAGCAATTCTTAAAAAAATAAAGAAACTTACAAAGTTCGTCTGTATTTCGCGTAAGCAATTGGTATGAATACTCTTTGATTACACATACATATTGGTACCGATATAGCCATCGATACCGATCAAGCCACCTACAAACATGAAGATATTAAAAGACAATCCAATGCAAAATTAAAAATGAAGAAGAGAGCTTTGACCAGTGACCAGAGCGGGTAGAACACTCAACAAGATAAGTGCTACTCAAACACTCAAAAAAGCAGACTATATTCAACTTAAATTTCGTCTAAAAGTCTCTTTGTAAAAATATTTCATTTCTTTGATATGTTCGTCTAAAAGTTTAAGAAAGGTTCCTTTTTTTTTCTGCCGAAAATGTAATTGCTAAAACAAACAACCAAAATAAAAAAGAACAAGTAAACAGTTAAAAAATAAAAAAGTGTAAAAATCGTATTTTTATATGTTTAAAAAAATTATATATATATAAGTTTGATAATATTAAAACGGAAAATAATTAATAATAATAAAACAGAAAAAAAAATGTATTTGAAACTATTAACATAAGAAAACTGACGTAAAGAATATTACTATATTAACGAGTGGAATTTTTTTTTTGTGACCTGCTCGTGTATATATATTTTAAGTAAAAGATGTTATGAAATTTAATGGAACCTTAACTTTATTTAACAAAAGAAAAGAAAAAACGGTAATGAAGAAACAGTTAGTTGAATGATGAAGTGACAGTGAAACGTAAGGTGCATTGAGGTATAGACTTATACGCATGCCTTATGAGAGACCTCGCCATAATAGTGAACATACGAAGAAACCTTTCTGTCAACACGATGATGTGCAAGTGGAATGCGCTATTTTCATGCCAGTAAGGATGTTCTACTGTCCGTACGTTCCGTATATTTTGTTTGTGTCACTACTGAGCTGGTCCGGTAAAAATGAAAACATATTTAGATCTATACAGTTATTACAACCTATTTGATATTAAAATAAAAGAAATCTGAAAAGTACGAATCATAAAGCTTTGACACAACACAATATATATTGCATTGATTTATCTATGTTTAAGTTATTATTCAGTATTATACCCTAGTTAAAGTAAATGAATAAAGAATAAAGTAAAAGAATAAAAAAGCATGGTTTCGCCACAGCGCGATACGAATTAATTCTTTATCAGAGGGACGTTTGTACTCATAAGAATAACAAAAAACCTCAGCATACATAGCTTGGCAAATATGTGGCAAGATTATTTCCTACATTGGCAGATCGTAACTGGCAATAATAAAAATGAAAAATTTTAGTTTAAAAGCGTTATTGAAAAGAGCACTTTTAATGGAGCCAACGGGACCTAATAAAAAAATTAGGTTATAAACCACATTTAGATTTTTAGAGAGAACTCTAAGCTGAAAAGCCCATAGTTGGACTTATATTGGCTAAGTTTTATAAAAAGTAAATATCTTGACTTACTAAATTTGGTATTCATTCATTTGGTATTCATAAATTGTTCACTATCTAAATTGTATTGAAGTTTATGATCAAGCAGAACATGCAAACAGAACATCGTGTTGCGAACGAGCTTCGTTTTAAAAATGATAACCGCTTACATTTGTACTTGTTTAATACCGCAAAATTCAATGAGCATTAAGTTAGTAAATTGTTTAAATCAGCTTCGAAAAGATGCGAGTAAAGCTCCGAATCAAAGGACGAGAATAGTTATCGACACCTGTGTATATTAGAATATAAGAAGATTTAATTGTTGATGTAAGATCGTTGAATATGATTGGATAAATAGAATAATAGTAAGTGACTACATTAAAGTGACGGGAATCTCGTCGGCGATAATACGTTGAGAATCCTCTTTAATGAATTAAAATCAAGCTAGGAGATTAACCAATTAATTAAACAATCTCCAATTAACTAAAAAAAAAAAAAAAAATGATTAATTCTACAGAATGTCTTACTGAACGCTAAGCTAACGTCTGTTCGTGTGACTTTGAAAGGACTTAATAAACAAATTTTAAGAGGCTTGCGATGGTCGGCATTCCTTTTAGATATGCATTCTATCTAAGAACAATAATTGACTTAATAACATAAATTGAGATTTTACAATTTTCTCAAATAGTTTGGGTGACGTACTAAGTTCTCCATTACCTCTATAGCTTTCGGTAAGCAGTCTCAAGGTAGGGTTTTTAGGCATGGGGAAGCGTGGAGGACGATTTTCTCCACAAACGACATCGCGGTTGAAAAAGTCACGTTACTTGTTGAGTTCATCCCCAAGTGCCGTTAATTTTTTGGCTTCGAAATCCTGCTTGTTCTGAAAAACATGTCATTAGAAAGCTAATTTCCCTAACCCTTTGATCAGATTGGATGTCCTTCGACGAGCAGCCGCTGTCTGCGCGCCATCATCCAATGAATCTGTCCCAGCTAAATTTGGACACACAATTAGAGGGAAGACAATCCATTATCGGAAAGCAAATTGTAAACCATTAAAACCAGCGAGATCATAATAAGAGCAGTGGTAAGATGTATAGCAATATAAATGAAAACATATTAAATATTGTAACGGTAAAAACCAATACTCATTTTGTAACGACGTAAGTGGTGAGGTGTAAGTTGTATTATGCTTTGATTCCCTATTCTGCTCGGCTGCAGAACGCCAAGTCTACCCGTCTCATATAATGATAATAAAGCTCGGCATAAGACGGTCCCTAAGTTTAAGTTTAGGCGGATTGAACGCCTTGTATTTTTTTATTCTAGCGAATTAAACACTTTGATTGAATTGTTTGATAGCAATTAAAATTCTGTATTTAGAAGTGCACTATTTATACTTAATTCTAACAGGTGACTAAATGCTACCGTAATCACTAATTAATTGGGGCGCCTGGCATCGTATTGCATTTCGTAATGCAATACCCAGCCAGTTGAAGTGCGACAAAATTTTTGTTTTTCTTTTTTTGCTACAGAATTATGCAAATTCAGCATAATTCAGCATAATTCTGTCGTACAATATATATATATTGAATATTAGGTTGGAGGGAATGTTTTGTCGTATTTTATATAGGCAGGTAATTTTTCTTGTAAATAAAAAAACATCTGGCTAGTGAATCATTTAGATTCTTTTTTGTTTTTTTAGCTGCTGTATAATATAAAAGTAGTCATCATTTACTTACTCATATTATTTACTCATATTTAAAGTGAAAAACATGTCAGCAGATAGAGTGCATTTATGACACTGCGTATTGTATGAATTCCAAAAAGAAAGCAACGCATCGGTTGCATGTAAAAATTTATGTGTGGTATTTGGAAAAGATACTTGTCAAAGATGGTTTAGCAAATTTGAGCCTCCAAGAAAGTGATCGATGATGGTGTTTTGCGGTCCATGTTGGAAAATAATGCACATTTAACGAGTCGAGAAATTTCAAAAGAGTTAGGCATTCATCATACAATTGTTGGAGATCACATTAAATATCTTGGGTTTGTGTTAAAGCAAAGTACATGATTAAAATACGGCAGAACTTTCCCTCCAACCTATTGTATATATACATATAAAATTAGGCATTTCTAAGAGTATTTGAAATTTTTCCTGTAAATCTCTGATAAATATTGTTAAGGAGTCGTAAAGAAGCAGCCCTTCCTTACCTTCTGCGAACTCTAAAGATATTGCTGTTTACATATCTCTATCCGAAGATAATTTTTCTTTATTTTTATTAAACTGAACATTTCATCTTAACCTTCCCTTTGAATTTGCATACTCTGTTGGTAGTTTTGTTGTCTTCACACGGTATATTCCTCTCATTGAAATTGTAACACAACCTTCCATAATCTCAACCCTCATCATTTGCATCCTATTGTATTTATGCAGCATTAACTCACAAATACTAAGTTAAATTTCCTTAAGTTTTCAGTTGCTTCCTAAGTTACTTTCTATAGTATACCGAAAGTTTTATGAAAAGCTTTCCACCTTAATATGAAGTTAGTTATTTATTTAATTTTAAAAATGTTTTTAGCTCGAAGCTTATAGAAGGACTGACTACAAAAATTGTTTTTACTAAAAAGAAACAAAACAACATCTTAAACAAATGAAAAACTTATTCTAAATAAAACACATATTTTTAACAAGTTAGAAAATTTAATAAATATAATGCCCTATATTGCTCCCCTTTCTTCTAGAATTTATGTTTAATAAATTAAGAGTGAGGTGCTTCTTGTGTAGGAGGAAAGATTTTAACAATGGTATCTGCACTTACTTTAGAATATTTGGTTTCCTTTTCAACCACTGTATAGGGTCCTTCAAATGATTGTTCTAAGGCGTGTTTGTTTATTTTGCGTACAAAGACGAATTTAAACTCCTTTAAGTTTTTTCGAATATAGAATCCGCAATGTCGGATCTTTGTGATGTGCTATATTGACCTGGACACTTTGAAATGTTCTCCTATTTTGTTTAAAAAATATATCTGTTCTACTTTTGGACCTCTTGCAATGACTACTACAGGTAGTCATAAATTTTGGTCATAGACCATTTCAGAAGTTGTGGCTGAATTGTCCTTTTTGTGTATCTTAAAGCTAAAAGCATGACAGGGTGCTCCTTGATCTATTTACGAGATTGTTCTCTAGATAAAATTATTGCTTTAACTTGCCTGTAGAATCCTTGAATGACACCATCTGATTGCGGAAGGTGTGACGAGGTAGTGATCTTGTGACTGCCCAAATATTTTACGAGTTCGTTGAAAAGCTTAGAATTGAATTGAGTATCGTGGTCACTGGCAATTTGTAAAGGTACACCGAAAAGTGTGATATAATTTGCAAAGAAGATAAAAGCGACGATTGACACGCTTATATCCCTGAAAGGATATGTCTCCGTTTCACTCGTATCTGCCGTGTGCGTATTGTATATCATCAGTAAACTAGGCCATGCATACTATATGCCAGGTTTGTCTCGGACTTCTGAGCTTGTTTTACTGATTTTGGTCGTTCGAAGTCTTTAATGGCAGTTACCTTATTTTGAGAATCCTGAACGCCTTCTTCAGAATTATTGTGACCAAGAAAATTAATTACAGCAAAAGTACACTTATTAGGTTTAACGTTTAAACCATATTCATCCTGTCTATCGAAAACCAATTTTAAATGTTTTAAATGTTCTATCTTCGATCCACTGGCAACCAAAATATCATCGATATAAACAAGAATAAAATCTAAGTTCCTGAACACTTCATAAACAAATCGCTGTGCGGAATTTCTTAATCCAAAAGGCATTCTAGTGAACTCAAAGATGCCGCAAGGCGTCGTTATAGGTCTCTTATGAATATCTTCTTCCGCCATCGGATGATGATGCGTGATAACACGCCTTCACCAAGTCTAACTTTGAGAAAATGCGTTTGTTCCTTAAATTTCAACTTAGGTCATTAATAAGTGGCAAAAGATACTGATGATAGTAACACAATTCAACCGCCTAAAATCTCCACAAAGACGTCACACCATCTTGATTATTTTTAGGTATCAGATGTAATGGTGAAAGTACAGAAAAAACAGGTGGTCGATATATTCCCACTTTAAGCAAAATTTCAAACAAGTTTTGGCGATTTTGTACTTGATGGATTCTAAACGTCTGAGTCTTGAAACAGGAACACTTTTGCTCTTTAATTTATGTATTTTCGAATATTTAACCGGTTTTGTATAATTTGGTTCTGCGGTGAAACTTGGTTAATTTCTTAGTAATTCTAAAAATTTATTTTCTTTCAACAATAATTTCGGCAAGCAAATCTTGCATTCAGCGGCTATGGCATATATGCTTAATCACTTCTTAAATGTCTTTGACATTTAAAACTGCAAACGTGACGCCCAAACTTTTGTCTTGTTTCGAGCGTTCGATCAAGGAATTCCTTTCGATTAGAATTCTTTTAAACTCCTGATAGTTGTTTGTGGCCGAAGTGTTTTGGATAAAATCGATAACGGCACAATAGTTTCTTGAGGTAAAGCCATCAAGATGTGCTCATACTTTATTTTGCCTTGTGTGATACCTTTCGAATAAAATTGCGCTTCGGCTTGGATGAATCAAGTCTCTGGATAATTAGACCAAAAGGGTAGGCAGTTTGATAGAACAATATAAAATTTTCCTATTGGTTGAAAGGTTTTCATTGGGTGTGTGAATATTGTCGTTGTGTGTACTAGAGTTAGTATTTTGTAGCGTATCGTTTTTGTTAAATATGAGGTCTACAATGTTATTTGTGTTATTACTATTCGCGGGAGTGGTTGGAGGAGTGCACGGTATCTTAAGGCCGAAGGGGGGAGTTATAACTTTGGTGACTTAGTTATAATATAATTGCAAATTCAATCGATTATTTAATTAATTAAGCGTAAATTAGGTTTGAAATGCTGAATATCAATTAAGGAACTTAATTATAACATAGCCGTACATTGTTGTATGTGTGCTAAATTCAAAATAAAATCAGAAGATATGAAAGTAAATTTAAAGCAGTGAAAGTTTGGAAAGTGAAAATTTGATAAATGGGAGTTTGAGAATTGAAAATTTGAAAAATTTGTATTAATTATCATTTGTATAGCTTCGTTTCACAAGCTTTTTTAAAAAATTAAAATTTCTAATAACTATAACATATTTAGATAACATGGTAATTTTTAAAGTTATGTTTTCTGGGGCTGATTTGTTGTCTATTTACTTAAATACAGACTTTAGTTTCGATAATAATCCTGTATCTTTTGTATCATCATCATCTTGCTTTGTTTCGGCTTTATTAAAAACTTCCTTTGCCGATGAAAACTGAGTGGAATTATCATTGCCCACGCTGCCAAATGTTGTTGATTTGCTGCTACCATCTTTCCGTTAAGTTATGACATCTATTGAGCCGGGCGTGTTCGTTTCTAGTTCAGCATATTTAATAAGTAGTTGTCTTTGTTCTTTATTACGATGTTTGGGCATTTCGATTTTAACTGTTACGTAGTGATCACCATGTCCATGCGCATTAACACGTTTAAGATCTTTTCCTCGCAATAATATCTTATGCTGCGAAGAAGTACCAATATTCAGCCACTCATCTTAATACACGCCTTCTATTCGTACAGTGCCGCCTATAACAGCCTGACCTAACGATATAGTAGCACTCGAGTGCACGTCTGCTCCCTTCCGTTTCAAATGCCGACTTAGCTCCACACGAAAAGTACCAAAGAGTTCTTTTTTGCCTACTTGCATGCGCACGGTTTGTCCATCTTCAATGCCAGCCGGCACAGGTACGGTTACTTTTTTGCGCTGCACTGTCTATCCTCCGTATTCACCACACGGATATTTCACGTACTGACGTGTGCCCTGGCAATAACGACAAGTATATCGCATAACAAAAGGTCCAGTGGATATGGTTTCCATTCCAGTGCCAATATTGACAGCAGCATGATTTCGTGCCAGGCTCGCATTTTGTGCCTTTGCATTTTGGACATCAACAATATTAACATTTACATCCTTATTAACGCCACATGCCGCTTGGGCGAAACTTAATTCTATTACGATTTCTTCGGCTTACCCGAACCCAAATTCAGACTCGGCCTTGTACTTGTAAGAATTTGTAGACGCTTCCATTGCTCTGGAGAATTTGATAGCGAACAATTTTAATTGTTGCTTGACGTAATATACGTAAATTTAATGAATTACACGAAATCATTTCGTTTTTTTTTTTGATTTGTTTGGAAATGGATTGGACCAGTTAAGTTAATATTAGATCCATAATCCAGAAACGTAGTTGAAAGCGATTGATGAAAACTTTGAGCATAGGTAGAGACTGAAGTGACAGAGTGTTTGCTATGAGAAGCTCTGTTCCGCTGTCAACCCATAAATCACCGTACTTGGTACTTTACAGTCAAAAATGCGGCTAGAAATGCTGACAAAAGAAAAAGCATAAGCGATTCAATTGTAAAAGAAATTATAAATGCAAAATTAGAACGAAAAATCAGCTGATTTGATAAAGGCAGTCAGTTGCTTTAAATGCCTAAAGTTACCAGCACGAAAAATTTCATATAAATTGTTGTGCAAGTTAAATGTACTGAAAGACTGTCTAAGGATGTCAAACCTCCTGCACTCAAAAATAAGATGCTCGGCAGACTCAGTAATTTTGCATTCTTCACAGATATCAGTGGAGGAGTGTGATTACTCATAAGACGGTGAAGAACTTTAAATTACCATGTTGTAAATTTTCCTTTAGGTAGAAGTGTGGGTGTCAAAAAAGGGTTAATTTTGTAGAAAAGCCGGTCACTTTTTTTCTCTAGCTAAAACATGATACTCGTCTTTCCATTTTTTTACGATAAGTTTTTTGACTAACAGAAGAGCTTCGCTGGGGGGGTAGTTTATGGACAAAACCGTACCGTCAAACCTAGCTTGACGAGCATTGATACTAAAACCGCTATGACCTGGGATCCAGCTGATGTGGCATTTTTCAATGCTTGCGTCTTTTAAAGGTTGTAGATATCGAAAACAATTATATTGAATGGGTTTTTGTTTTTGATTAAAGTCAGAGCAGAATTGCTGTCAGAGATGCATGGAGGATTGCTTGTCTGATGGCCAGAAGTTCAATGAAAGTAGATGATAGTTCTTGTAGAACTTTGAATTTTCCTAAAAGTAAATTTGGGTATTCAGTAATTGAAAAACTAGAAATGTCCGAATTGACAAATCCATCCGTTGCGTATATTTTGAAGTTATTTTCAACGAAGTGGATAAGTTTTTGCAGACAAGCAATTCGAAGACAAGACCTTGACCGATTTTTTTTGAGCTGGTGATCGTATTAAGTAAGTTTAATTCCACTACGCATTTATCATGAATAATATTATTCCAAGAGGGTATTCAGTTAACTTTATTGAAGATGTTACTGAATTTTTTGAAGCAGTTAGAGTAACTACTATTTTTACCTTGAGAAGTACTTTTGCAGTTACAAGATAAATTCTCTTAGCAACGGGGAGTTCATAAGAGATGGAACGTAAAATTGATGTTGGTGTTGAGAGGGACAAACCGGTACAGGATTGCGTGTTGAAAGCTTTGTATTTTTTTTAATGTATACGCAGGAGCATTGCACGATGTACAGTAAGAATATTCAATTTTGGATCTAACAATACATTTGTAAACGCTTAAAGCTTTCCTAGGTGGGAGTCCGGTGTGAATGTTGATCAGAAGTTTGATGACATTTGAACCTGTGTTGCAATTTTCGAGGGTGTCCCTGTAATGCTCATGAGTGGTTAAACTTGAGTTGATTATTCTGCCCAAAAATTTAAAAGAGGAAGACTGACTGATTTTTATACCATTGATTGTAATTTAAAAAAATTTTTTGGGACCCTTAGCAACGCGGATGACTTTTGATTTTTCCGTGTTGAAAGTTATATTTAAGTCTGCACAATGTCTGTGAAAAAGATTGGCTTTAATGTCGAGGTTACGGACTGCTTTTTCCACCAGAGATGATGAGGAAATCGTCAGAATATTGAAATAAATGGGTAGGATTGTCCTGTAATCGATGTAAGCCGGCTGTGTGTAGATTGAAAAGAACTAGGCTGAGACAGCTACCTTGAGATAAACCGCCACAGACTTCGACTGTACATGAATCTTATACGAGAGTTCGCTAGGAAAGAAAGTTGAGTACTTTGTGTCGGGATTTTAAAGTCAGATAGAATTTGGTCCAGTTTCACTAAATTAACGCAGTCATAAGTTTTATTAATGTCTAAGCAAAGCATAACTACCTAGTTTCCATTTGCTTTTTCATTTGCAATTGTGAAAAAGACTTAATTAAGGCACATACCGGTGGAGTTATTTTTTTGGTAAGCAAAGGACCTTGACGGGAGAAGGTGTGAGTGGTTCAGGAAATTTGTTAGTCTTTCTTTAATCATTTGGTTGGTAACTTTTAGAAAAACGAGCAAGAGGGATATGGGTCTGAAGTTAATGAATATTTCAAGACCTTTTCCGGGTTTATGAATGGGCACTATTTTAATTGTACGCCAAACGTTAGGAAACGAGTTGGTCATCCAGCGCTCATTTATAGCAGATAGCAGGGGTTAGAAGGCTTGGCACCTGAAGCACCTTTATAATATCGTATTTGATTCCGTCATGGCCTGCTGCTGTGGATTTCTTTTTCAACTTAAGGACGTGCATGAGTTCATCAAGGGAGATTGGAGTGATGTTATCCATCCGAGAGTTAAGTAAGGAGGCTTGGAGACCACATGTCGAGGGAACTTGAGCTTTCAACCATTCTAGGTAGGATTTGTTATTACGATCATCCCAAATGGGGTGTTTGTATTTCCTTTTTGTGGTACGATGACCATTTAAAAATTTCCAGAAAGGTTTTGTGTTGCTATTTGAGCACAGCTCTTCGACAACAAGAGCACGGTGACATCTGTTGGATTATTTAATCGATTTCTTCCATTCTTTTTGGGATAAATTGAAATCATCAAGATTAGAGATATTGGGGTATTTAGAAAATTTTTGTTCAGCAGCCTGTAATTTACGGAAATGTGAAGTGAGCAGCTCGTTCTACCAAGGTTTTGGTGAGTAAGAATCGGAGATTTGGATGTCAGATTTGGCTTTAATTATTTCTCGTTGCAATGAGCACTGGATAGACTCGACCGAAATCATTTATCTTGTAGGAAGTAGTAAAGGTGGCACTAAAGAGAATAAGAAAGTGGTGGCTGTTTCCCAGAAAAATTTCTTTTTTGACCTCCCGTTTGAATGTAAGATTGGTTGCGTTAGTGAAAGTAAGATCCAACACGCTACCACAATTGTTGGTCGTAGAGTGCACATAGGTTGGGGAATTATCATTAAGACAATAGAAATTACTGGCTTCAATGATTTCTTGCAAGGCTTTGCCTTTATTGTTCGACACGAAGTCAACAAAGCATTTGCATTGAAATCTTCTGCCATTATGATGCTATCGAGCATATCACAGAGGGGATTAAACTCATCCAGGAAAGATTGAATAGGGGTGTTAGGCTTGAAATAGCAAGCAGCAATGACAATATTAGGTTTTAGGCAAGATTGATTTAAAGGGGATTTGTTTGAAAGAGATGCCTTTCCTGGCAAGGATATCAACACCTCCATAGCCGTCACTTCTACATTTATAAGCGGAGTTGTAATTTGAGATTTTGAGATCGGAAATTTTTTCATCGGACAGAAAGATTTCACTCAAGATGACGAAATCAGTTCGGTTGGAATTTATGAAACAAATAAAGCGAATGGGCATTACGCTTGAAGCTTTCTATGTTATACTGTAGGAAAGACGTCATGAGAAATGTTAGAACATGATAGGGCCGACCCAGATGTACCTTGTTTTAAAAGGTCAAATTTTGATTTAAGGGAACTTATTTCTGCTTGGATGGTTTTAAGCATATCTTCATGAGAAGTGATGGAGAGAATCTTGAAAATCTTTTCCAGAATTATCTCCATTTCAGTGGATTTATGGTAATTGATGAGAGTGTGCTTTTCAGGAGGTAGAGGAGGTTTTTTGGCTCCTTCGACTTGCAACTGTAAGTCGAGGGCGTCTTGAGAGACATTCTATACATGGGTTTTGGAATACCCGTTTTATTTTTTACAACTGCATTGAAATTTTTGTTAATTAAAATATTATGTGTATCAATAGTAGGGTCTCTGATATTGTTAGGAGCATTGCTGTCCTTCATTGCTGGGAAGTTTACGTCATAGTTTTCAAGTAAATTGTATGGGTTGTTAGAGAATTTCTCTTTGTATTCTCTAAAAGATAAGTTCTGGATGGTTAAAATTTTTTTTAAATTTTTCTCTTTCTTCCTTTTGGACACTCTCGAAATGTTACGTTGTGGTCCAGAGACCCGCAACCTAGACATTTGATTGAAAGGCATGAGTCCGTATGACAGGCCGGTGACTTGCCATAGTTCAGGCATCTGCTTTCCTTACTTTTGCAGAATTTGGCGATGTGGAAGGAATGAAGTAGTCAACTGGAATATTGCAATAGTTGAATTTTATACTCTTGGGAATTAGTTTACCCTTCAAAAAATCTTTTTTCTCAATTCTTTTACACAAAACGCAGCTGATGAAATGACATTTAAAAAAAAAGTGAAAGTTAATTTGTTTTTTCTTGTATTAAAATTTCAAATTTTGAAAATAAAATTATTTGAAAATACAAGGCAAAATAAAGCAAGTAAAAAAATTAAATTCGGCCGCTTTTATACCTATTACTATTTGCTCCAACAAAGGATAAAAGAGGTAAAAGAAAAAATGCCCATACCCTTCTTCAATTTTCAAAACGAAAGGTTTTATCGTAGAGGCATGTGGGCGTGGTAGGTGTGTCATTCATTTTCCCCTTCACCAGAAAGTTAGGTTATGTATTTCGACATCATAGTCTTTGAAACTCTCCGACTTTTGCTGCTTACGTTGCATGACTTCCTTTATCAGCTCATAATCCGCGTCGGCTGTTTTAAACTGGCTCAGGAGTTCCTCTTTCAACACGAAGTAATCGAAGGTGATGTCTCCTCCGCGGTCTTCAGTTGCTAATAGCGCTTATTTGCGTGCACCGAAACTCTCGATCGAAACGCGTCGCTGGTGGTAGGTTAGCAGCATGTGATGGCTTATTTCTGCCGATGCTGGGGTTCATGCAAAGATTTAGACTCCCAGAGATACAGCGTGGTGTATACTACGATCGCAGTGAAGAAATCAAAATCAAAGTCGAAACCACATGTTCAGAATACGCCAATAACAAGACAAGGGACAAGAAGAACAAAAAGAAAGTAATCTCCCCTGAACTAACCAATGTGGGTACTTCCTTTAGCGATGGTCGACATAAAAGGGACGTACTGGGAAAGTGATCCTCAACTAGATTTAAAAAGCTACTGGAGGTTCAAGATGAAGTAGCGAAGTACTGTACTTTATGTCACTTGTAACCGTGCGAGAGGCAACACGAAATAATTTTTTTGTTCCTTCCTTTAATTGAAATAAATTTACTCAAAAGTGCAATTGAACGTAAGGCAGGTATGCGTACATATATGTGGTAAGGTGTGTTTAAATGTATGTGCTAAGGTATGTTTAAATCTACATACTTTAAATGTTTATTAAAATTAATAAATATGAAAGTTTAAATATAGAGATTATTAAAGAAGATAATTTATGCTACAAAAGTGTGTAAGTTTACTTACAATCTCTTCTTACTACAATTATAAGGGTTGGAAATGCGGACTCGAACAACACAGGCGTTGTGGACGCTGGCTTATAGTATTGTTACGAAAATCCCAAATCCAGGTAATTCCAGCTAAGTAATTTTCCTAAACAATAAATTCCTTAAAGACGGAAAAACCAAATGCACATTGGCAGGCACGTCATGTAGCTGCAGGCCGATAAAAACGATTAGCGGAAAAAGCAGACAGGGATTAAATATAACAACTATGAACTTGGGTATAGTAACACGCTTGTAAAAAAGTATATAAATAGAATATTTGTGGAAGGGGAGTTACTCGGGCAGGGACATTTGAGTTGAGAGTACAGGCAAAATAAATTGTAAATAATCCTACATTTAAGGAATACAATTGTAAATAAGTAATCTTACTGTTAAGGAATGTTGTTGTAAATAGAAGAACATTGAAGTGTATTTCTCTTGACCAAAATTTACACGATTTATTGGTACGAATCTTATAGTAGAAATGCGGAAATTTGTAACAGTATTTTGCAAATTTTTCTCAACGACAAACTTTGAAGCCTAAGTCAGTTATTCTGTGCTGTTACCCTTCCCCTTTTTTCAAGTTCCTCCTTTTTAATCGAATACCCCGACACGTATATTATCAAGCAGATCTATGTATAAAATTTGCTTTGTGACTGTTTTTAGAATGGCAGTTCAAAATTACATTATTTTTTTTTATATTGTGCACTACTTCTTAAAACAATTAGTATAAGATTTACTCTTAAGATGTACTTGAATTCGACTGTTAATTTTGTTTAGCTGAATTTCATGTATAAGTAAGTAAAATAAAAATAAAATAAGTAAATAAATAAAGCCGATCCGGTTCAGAGCATCGGAAATATAGGACGTCCTTGATTAAGGGATATCCTTCATTCTCCCGTACCCGAAACCATAGCGATCGACACCGTGCAATCCTTCAATTCAGAATGCGTAAACTTCATGGTCGAACATTAATTTGAAATTACAACTTTCAGAACAGCATCGTACGCCAGCTGTTCAAATAGATAATTGGAGCGATTTCACCTTCACATTAGAAGAAATTATGCGGTGCCTTCAAAACGAACGCATCCAAAGATCGTTCCTAGAATTGTTACGAAGATCAGTAAAAGAATACCATATTTCTATTTATATGGTTACCGGGAAAAGGCCGTGAAACATTTTTCGAAAGGCGCTTAAGTAGCGATTCTAAATTATTGAAAAAGATAGGGAAGAAACTATCAAAAAGCTTGCGGAGGAACAAAAGCTGGAGAAGAAATCTATATGAAAATAAATAAGAGGTTAGGAAATAAATTATCCACTAAGTCTAAAAAGTAAAATAAAAACCAGGGGCAGAAAATTATAACGCCACACTAAAAACGGAATCAGGCAGAAACATAAAAACAATAGGTGCCAATCTTGCGGAGCATGCCTTAATCAAAAAGCTTTTTCCTACAGGACACTGAATCCCGCAGGTCCCAATGTCAATTTTGCTAACGGCGCTAGTGTCGAACGCCCATCAATTTGACGTACAGTACCAAACTTACAACAGTGGATCCATACCCATCAAGAAAACAGAAATGAATAGGCTATTAGCCATTACGAGAAGCGTTTAACCAACCTAACCAAAAAATTTGGTTGATTACTGACTTTGACATTTGCAGCTGTCTGAAAATTGCGGGAGATTCTATCTGAAGTAAAATTTGAATAGCTTCCTAAAGCTTTAAGTAAGCCAGTAGTTTTAAGCCAATATGAAATATTAGCCGATAGTATTAACATTATTTTTTTCGTGTAAATCTAAAGATAATTTAGAGAAAATTCTGATAAAATAAAAAACAAATATGTAACAGGTATTTTAAAATTTAAAGAAGCACAATGTGAACTAGAATTTTTTCATATATCTCCCGCCATACATATTGTGCCAGGAATAATCATATTTAAAAATTTCAATGAGCAGTTACAACATGAAAATACCATAAAATTACTAGACAAAAATAAAAATATATATATAGTTAGTCTAAGTGCAGATATAACAATTATATTTGTTATTGCCGCTATTATATTTATTCTTATCTGCATCACCAGCGAAAGTTTTGCACAACATCTGCACCCCAAATAAATATAGAAAATGTCACCAAGGTAAAAAGTGGATCATTTCTACAAATTACAACAGCATCCACTACTAAGGAAATCGATTTAAAACTTAAGTTAACAAACCAACCTGAGCAAATAAAATGTGAAGCTATACTAAAACCAGCAACTCTGCACATTACGAGCAATGCACCGAAAAATGCCAAATCAACGTTTGCAATGAATTATCAGGAAGAATACCGCAAGAAACGCAGAAATCAAAGAAGTGCAAGATAATTTGTAAAGTAGCGTAAGTTTTTAGTTGATTTCATAACTCAACAAAGTAGGGCCAAGCAGACCGATAAAATAAAAAATAATTTTTTTAAGATCTTCGTAAAGGTAGATCTTACGATCTTAAGTTAACTTATATATAAAATTTCAAATGAAAAGTGAATCAAACAGGGAATATATCTACACCCATTTGTAGATAAAGCATAAAGCTATGAGACCACTGAAAGAGATTCAAATATTATTTAATCCGCTAAAAAGAAGGGATGGAAAAGAAAACTGTGGAATGAGAAACAAATTTATATCAAGAAATTTAAAAGAAAACTACATAAAGTGCGTATATTTACCAGATTGTTCTGTAAAAATGTTAAAAATTGTTATGAAATTTCCTATCGAACTGCGCTTCTGCGGGTTTGTTATCAGAATTTTCATTATATTCAATAAACAATAAACCGTAAGACTCCAACAGAACTCTGATTCGATTGCACCAGAACAATTGTATACTACAAAAGTCAATGGAAAATTGTTATAAAGTTAAGCTGCTCGAGGAAAGACACATGCCTATTGCCATTGTCAACGTAATTACCATCCTAACAGTGGCACCGCCACCCAACCACTGCCGCATATAACTGTACTCAATAATAATCCCATAATTTTTTTTTAAACTCTTCGCCTTCTTGTAACCCAGCATAAATTAGTAAATACATAAAATCTCTTTTAGCATTTGTTTTTTATATTTTTTTTTAACGTTGAGAGATATATGTAATAACAAACAAAGGAAACCTTTAGCCATAACTTTCGCTCATTTATATGATATTGTTAATAAATCATGATAATTCTATTTGTTGTCGTTTATTACATAAGTGTTGTATTAGTTTTTTTTTTTAAGAGGACAGGAGTTCTCTGTTCTCAAAATCAACGAGAATGTATGGCAATTTCTGTGGGAATAGAGTTGACACAATTTTTCCGAGCAAGACGGGACAAGTAAATTGCGGTGATCCACCTCCATTTATTTTCTTTAGTACCACCTCGTTTAGTGTCCCTCATGCCTTAATATCCACTTCTTGGCTTATACGATGGAATTTTCATCTTTTGCTTCTTTTTATTGCTTTCTTTATATCGTTGCAATGGGCCAGTCTTCTCGCGTATGCGTCAACTTTCTACCCGATCTTTGTCTTCCTCGCCTCCAGGAAGTTGTGTGGCTTTCTCAGTTGGCCCTTTTCCTCTGCTGCTGTTGGTCGGGCTGCTTATTGGTTATTCGCAAGCAGGGGAAACATGCACCGATTGCAGTCCGCGACCCTTACAGTACCATAAGCAGCTCGGGTATGTACGTTTGCTTGTATGAGCGTAAGCAAGTGAATCGTCCAATTTTTTACTCTTCTGCGTACATTTACAATTTTTATGCTAATATTCCCTAGTTTCCACTATATCTGCATTTCTCAACATAATTATGAAGTGTCGTTACTACTTACAATGCAACTTTAAATTTGAAACTGTACAATCAGTAATTGATTTTGTCTGCTAGTTGTTACTCTCCCTCTAAGCACGTCTAAATTTGCCCGGTAGTGAATGGGTTAAATCATACTAAGGTCATTGCATATCAAAAATTTTTGACCAATCGTACTCAACACACTATCTGCACTATCTTGAACGGAGTGGTCAGTGCATAAATTCGTAAATATCACCTGAGGCGTCGCCTGAGCTGATAAATCCACAGTATACACAGACCATGCGATTCTAGTGTAATTTACGTTTCAATGCCAATCCAACCAATATTTTACTTTAACTTCAATAACTTAAATATAAATTTGTTAGTTTCAAAAGGTTCACTAACTCGAGATATATTTAAAGCATCCGGCAGATCAAACGCTTCAGATTGCCAGTAGCACACTGCGATATTAATGGATCCATCCAGTGAAATAGAAGACGTGAACTTAAACTGCTCTCGTCTCGGGCATGGCAAATGAACTTCGCGGAAGTCAAATTGGAGGTATGTATAACGACGGGCAACCAACCTGCTATGCTCCCTCCATATTTGCTGGCCCATTATTATCTCTAATGTCGCAATCATTATCGTAAGTTATTAAATCTTTAAGGAGCATGCGGTGAACACAAAGTTACACACAAACGGTTTTTTTTTTTATTTTATTTGTTCGGCCTATTAACTTTTTAAACGAATGAAATACTTACAGTTACAAAATATTTTTTGTTCTTTTTGAGAGGGATTGAAAGAGCGAGTCTGTATTTGGTTCCATTTGAGAATCTAAATTTTGTGACAATTGAGAAAAAAAAACAAAAAGGGACAAATTATATATGCTTCAAAAGCAAAGTGCAAATAGAGACAAATGGATAGAAAGGCAGAATTATGATAATAACATACAGACATTTGATAACTTGAAAACTATGCAAAATATATATGTACGATTAACGAGAAAAAAGACTTGACCCAATAAGGATAAAGTTTAATGATTAGCACAAAAAGCTCAATTGTTTTTCTTTTTTATTTGTAGAAAAGATGTTATTACTTCTATGAATTCATTAATTAAGAATTTTCATTTTGTTTTAAATGTGGTTCTGAATTTTTATAAGTGTCGTGTATGTATTCATAAATTAATTTAAGTAAATACTGGTACGATTTATTAGTCACTAAATCACCCAAATCTGTAATGTTAAGAAATTCATCCATTGAAGGTAGAAAATCTTCGCAATCACCGTCTGAAATCAACAAGCAAAACTCATAATAATAGCTCATAATAGCTAATAGGATACAAAGAAAACATTTACCGAACAGATGACACAATTCAATTAAAAATAAAAGAGTTTGTATATAATCAAGGTCGACATCATATTCAGTCAGTTATTGCGTAATTCAGCAGCCCACCACACTTTATGACGAGCTCGAAAGGATCACATAAATAGTCAAGCAATTCCAAGGCTTTGGTTAAAATGGGTATAATACTTATTAAAATTATATAGGCCGATTTGAGATTAAAAATACGCATACAGGGAAAAAACGGTATACCGCAAGAGATTTGTCGAAATTTATTCACATCCGAGAAAGGATCCACTTTAACAATAATATTTACTTCAGCACGTATGCCGTACATTGCATCAAACACTGGAATCCATCCGGAAAGAACCGTACCTTTGCCATGTGTAGTCTATCTAAATAACTCTAAGCAAAGAGACTTCAAACTAATATTTATTTTACCAATGGCATCATTGGCGGAGTAGGCAACGAGAAAATAAAGTCAGTCTGTATAGCATAAGTCAAACGTCTTCTTTTCGGATCTTTCTCTTTTGTTCAATACGGTGATGAAATTCATAAGTGAAAAAATTGTAATAAGACATACAGAAATTTGTAAAAAACTTAAAATTATTTGAGGGTACACTACACAAAAATTAGTTGATCAAAACTTCAATCTGATTGAGGCACAGAGTAAGTGATAAGTTAAAACATGCAATTAAATAAAATATATATGTATATATTACTTGACGATTGATTAACTGACACTTAAAAACCGAATAAACATACCTTCCCTTAAGCCCATGTAATAAAATTTGAGGTATAAGTAGGAAATATCTAAATCTTCAAAAAATAAACAATGTTGTTTGGAAAGGTATTAAAAGGAAAGTGGAAGCTGAGTAATAGTGTTTGAGCAACTGGAAAACGTTGGATCGAATGGAATAATTTTTTGAACCTCTTTTGGAATGGTATTAAAATGGTATTTTTAAATGTTCTCAATATTCTCTTTATTTATTAAATTGAACTTAACACAATTTTGTAATAATATAACATTTCTCTCTCCCCTGTGTTTACAACAATGATAATACAGTTGTTTTTGCGTGTTTAGATATTCTTCAACATCTGTTAACGTTGAACTACCATCATCTCACTTTGTTAAAATAGCGAAATTCCGGATCGAAAGTATATAAAATGTAATTGAACAGTCTTAAAGAGTCTTAAACAGTCTTAAACAGTTGTAAACACTTTGTTAAAATAGCGAAATTCCGGATCGAAAGTATATAAAATGTAATTAAACAGTCTTAAACAGTTGTAAACAGGGGTTCTATGTCATTAAAGAGAATCAGAAAAAGCCGTCATACTATAAAAATATCATAGTGTGAAAAATTTGATTTAAACTAAGCGTTTTGAAGAAAAAGAAAAGAAAAAAACTCCAAATTTTCTTCATATGAAAACATAAAATTTACATAATACAAACTAGGAAAAGAAATTTGAAGTTTTAGAAGAGCAAATGTAGTCCTTAAATACATATTCCATCATAGTCTAATGCATGGATTCTCTCAATTATGCTATGTACCTACACGACATACATGATAAAAAAAAAAGATCACATTATATAATTCCAGCATCATAGGGGCTTAGGAATCAAGGAAAAGAATTTTTTTAGAAACTTAAAAGCGAGCAACGAATTTATTAATATCCAACAGTACCCATACCCACGCTCATTATCTTGCTTGAGAAATTCTGCAAACTAAACCACAAGTTTTATCACAGGGGCATCATTTTATGTTATAGTCGCCACAAACAGCCCAAAACACTAAAAAAATCAATCAAAAATATTCAGAGCTTTTCTTAGATGATAAATCATAAATCAATTTAGATTATATAATATACTAACAAATACATACTCATATATTAGTGTATCTAATAATGACGTTCTGTTAAATGAGGTACGAGTTGTTAAGATCAGATACTTCTGTCCTTTCAAGTTTTCAAAATCTCATAATATTTCAAAATAGACATACATAGAAACATCACCGTCCATATTTAAGGAATTTCTTAGTAAATTTTGAATTTACATACTTCCCAAAGTAAAGGAAACCTTACCGTTTATAGAAAGCTACGTTCATAACCTTTGTTTAAGATTTTAAATGTGAAATAAGAAAATATTTCTACCCACCCCTCACTATATACAGAAATGCAACGAAAAAGCAAGAACTTCTTGACCGATGTCCATCTGTTCACTTGCCTACTTGCCGCAGTCAGCACAAGACCTTTAATCAAAGAAGGAAATCTAGATCAGATTTTTAACAATTTCTCGAAAACTGATTGATGTTGAAACTAACGATTAAGAGCTTATAAAAAAAATCCAAAATTGTTTGTGAAAATGACGATTTTTAGGGGAAAAATTACTTTATAAAGCAACTCGCCGTTACCATGTGGGGGCGCGATGTGAATTATAACCTCCTAGTAATCTGTATACAATGAAGATGGAGCTTTGTCCGCGATTAAGTTGATTCGAAATCCAACCAAATGATTCATACTTCCCATACGTAGTTTTTGAAAAGAGGGTGCAATGGGCGGTAGGAATCAAAGGTTGCCTATTTCCTTTTTTTTTTCTGTACATACGGACATCTGGGACCTCAGCATTTAATAATCATAAAAACTTTGAGCTAGAGCTCGTTTCTTTTCGATGTAGAGAAATCGAATAAAACTGAATTTAATGAAATAATAATCTAATTATAATAATAATTTTATACACAAATAAATTTTTATAAATATTTTAAAAAACTGATTTTACTTAATAAAAGCTGCTAAGAATTCACCTAAGTAATCGCGATCATTTTCCATGCAAACCACTATAAGTATTTGAAGATTTGGAGCAGTTGATAACTGTGGGCCATTGATAGGCATAACTGTGACTTCTACACGGCCACCGTCCGGCTCTATGTAGCCGTCTGTAGCCATCAATTGTAAAAAATTTCGGTGACTGCGGATCACTTCGTAATATTGGCGTGATTTGAAACCATAATGTATAATTATTGAAGAGACACATCCTTACGCGTGACAAATCTAATTCAATCACTCTTGGAGTAACCTTCGTGCAGAAGCCGACGTAACACAACTGCTGGATCTGTCACTGTTCTCAGGCGATTTGCACACGACTGCAAAACGATAAAACGTTACTGCCAGTGACGTCAAACATTAAAGAATTGCGATCGTTGTTGGTGTGAGATGTGGAGGATAATTGGCACCGGTGCGATGATGGCGAGACAATATTTTCAGGGCTGACTTCATGTAATATAAGCAAAATATTCTCATTTTCCATTGCTTTTTCTGGATTTTTCGAAAAAAGCAAGCTGGGCGACGCAGCTAAAATAGAGTCGTTTGCCACGTTGTTCTCAAAATTTCTTGAGATCACCATCATGTTAATAATTTCGCCCTTTGTCTGCTTGTTTTAATCAATAAATCCGAAAACGTTCTTCAAATTAAATTTTTTACGTGTTTTTAATAATTGCATTTATTCAATTAAAAAATCAACAGCTGATTATGGTATTGCCAAGTGGCTGTGTTTGCATATTGAAAATAAACCTACACGCAACCAAATGGTTGGAAATGAAAAAGATGATAATAGTTGTTTAGCACAGCAATAATAATACAAAAGATGTGTTTAACTTGTGTTAAAAAGATTTAAGTACATTTCTTCTCATGTATTCAAGCGTACACATATATTAATGGCTCTTATAACTATTATTATACCACAGCGTTATTACTGTTAATGATAACATATACCAAAAATTTCGCAAGAATCTCCTAATTTCAATTTTCAATACAGCGATTGTATTGTTTTAATTTTCTCATGCGAAATGTGGTGAGATTTTATTTTCACCATTATTGGTATTTATAATAATAATGACTTCTAGAAAGCATGGTATAGCGTGCAACCAAAAAGTAAAGCGTGCAACCAAAAAAGTATAGAGTGCAACCAAAGAAGTATAGCGTGCAACCAAAAAGTATAGCGTGAACTTGTTGGAATCTGGCTACGAACTTGCCACGTAAAATATCTACATTTTGAACATTGTACTTAACAATTTTGTTGCCTAAATGCTGCTAGCGAAATGTTCCGCCTTATATATAAAATATTTTTGTCTGTCTGGCGCGCTTATACATGTGGGCATGGTTTTTAATATTTTTGCTCATTACCAACAAATTATAGTAGATAGATTTTACCGTACTTCTTTATCAAAAGTTCTAATGCTTATGTTCAAAAATGGAAACAAAAAGGGCCATCCTCATACAAAGTTACAAGTGATTAAATTTTCTTGCTTTCTCTTTTTTCACATTTTATGTTTATTAATCATAAGATAAAGAAGACAGAAAGCTTAAAACCATTTTGTATGCGTCAAATAAAGATACATTATCTGCGTAAAAATGCGTTAATTCTAAAATATATATGATGTAGAATTGATTTTTCTTAATAATACCAGCGAAATAGGAATCAAATAAAAGGACTTAGAGAATGAAAGCCGACAAGATAAGTGTGTTAATTCGAAATTAATTAAGATTGCCACGACGTGATCGATTAATTTTTCTTAGGAATACCTTTTAGTCGACTAAAAGGTGAAAAACAAATTTTATCCCATTGGCTCTTTGTGACAAAGAATGAAAGCATCAGTCGTCCAAGATTTTAATAGTGATGGATACGCGAGATTCGCCCAGCCAAATATAATTTTCTTACTTTTTTATATTAAAAATGACTTACATCAGGGTTTTATTAGTTAATTATAATTTAAATTTTGCTATAATAAAAAATTTTCTTTAAAAGCGCTAATAAAAAATTTAGTCGAATTCAGTTTATTTTATAAGAAAGTTTTCTTCGACATGGCAACCCCACTTTTAAATAGAATTTGCTAGAAGTATTTTACAACAAGCCATTATACACTGGCCTGACAATTCGTAAAAAATTATAAGCGTAGGTTTTTAGTTTTAGTTTCACAAAGAGTGTGAGTTTGATCGAACGCGTGGTTGCTGCAAATAGACATTTTAGCAGAAAAAAGGAAATTCCAAGAACAAAGAAATTGCAAGATATAAGCGAACGTGCGAATTTTTTACTACGTTTATTAAATTGATTATATTTTTTTAACCGTTCAAGTGGAAGCATATCAAAGTAAGTAAATGTCTGTTTTTGGTAAATATAGATAGGACGGAATACCTAAATTTACAAAAAGACGATATAACTTTATTTCACATAAAATGAGGAAGTGGTGTTAAACTGGATTATAATAAATTCATTTTTGTGAGGTTATGGCTGCTGGCGTTCCCTACAACTTTTTTGTTGCTATTCATATTATACGTCTGCGTAGTAGTAGTAGGGTTACACAGTATGACATAATTGATATATAGGAACTTTCTGGAAATAGTACAATGTACGCATTTTCAATGTAGTTTGGTGTTCATACTTACATGGCTTCGCAAAGAGCATGAATTGTAAAAACTTTGCTAACATGTGACTTTATTAAAGTTTTTTCGTTTCTATAACAATCTTTATCCAAAATTCCTCGACAAATGGCATTGCTTTCTGATTTGTGATATGAAAGCAAGGCATTGTTGCAATATTTCTGCGAAATAATTTTATAACTAACCTGTAAACCTGTAAGCATCGAGTATATTGCGTATTTATGGCAATCGCATATCTCATATTTCCACGATGTTTAGTAAAAAATGAAACGTTCTATTTTCATCAAGGGAAATAAAGCAACAATATGTTCATTATTATTATTATTTTAATTTTAGACTAATGAATTGAATTCTTAGACTAAAAAAAAAAAATTGAGCACTAGCAACACAGGCTATCGGCTAACAATATGTTCAATTCGAATAGCCGAATGTAATTTTCATTTAATATTATTATGCTGTTACTTGGAAATTAGTCGATCACTAAATTCCCCAAAAAAATGTTCAAACGCTTATGAAATATTTGCATCGAAACAGCGGATGTTTGATTTTTTTGGGATTTCCACTAAGCGCACAGACCTTGTAATATGTGGTTTCCACTTCACATTGAAGCGATTATGGTTATTTACCTGTTTAATTGAAAGAAATGCCTTCAACTACTTAAAATTGAAAAATTGTTTTAATATCACCGAATTTTAAACTATTTAGGATGCTGTGATTCACGTAAATTATGTAAAATTGCAAAGAATTTTGTTTATGACTACTTTGCGGTTGGTTGCCTGATTCCTAATTTTTCGGTAATTTAGAAATCTATATATCTCTGTGTGGCAATAACAAGCAATGTTAATATAATATCGGCTATGGTTTCAACATCAATTCTAGATTTCATGAAAGCGTTAAAACAAAAGCCGGAGATATAATGCAGATAAGAGTTTTTGACTGAACTATGTGGAAGTGTCAGCATAAAACCTGTATGCGCTTGAGCTGAGTTTTGCAATTTGTGATTCATTCGGAGCCTCGGAAAATTTTTTTACAATTTACTTACAGGACTGCTTGCTATTGCATCCCGACTTTTTGAAAAAATTGCATTGTATTGTTAATTATCCCCTTTTGTCGGCAATGCATCTTTGTTTAATAATTCTTTAAGCGCTAGAGCTCCATCTCTATATTTCTTTCTAGCCTCCAACGCTTTACGCGAAAAACGAGAACATCCCTGAGCGATTGGCCACATTAAAAGAAAAGTTCAGCATTTTGTAATATATATGAAGAAATTTTCATGTTTTTGAAGGATCAATTTTTTGAAGCCAGTTGTAGAAGGCAAAATTTCCTAGTTATCGTTACACTAAACAAGTAATAATTGTAGTCAAGAACTCTATTCAAGCTTTGATACGAATTTGTGATACAAAAAGAATGATGAAATAATAATAAAATTGCACTGATAGAAATAACTCGAATATAAGCACTATAACAATAACAGATATTTATTGATTTAGATATCAATATTATGCTAAGTACTTTAGCATACAGTAAAAATCCCACGGGATCTACGCACATCATGTAAAATCAGTAATGGCAATGAGTCGTTATTTCTATATATGGCTGTTTTCATCATCATAGCTGTTGCTTACGTGATCACATAATGATTCATTCATATAATGTTTGCTTTTATTAAATCAAACTTTCCCTTGTTTTACTTAGTAAACCTGAATTTTTTTTGAACATTGTTCTTTTTAGTACGTACTATTAATTTGCACGAAATTTTTGTTTCTCTTATAGATGTCTAAAGCTCCTGCTGTTGGTATTGATTTGGGCACTACCTACTCCTGCGTAGGAGTGTTCCAACATGGCAAAGTTGAAATTATTGCCAATGACCAGGGTAATCGTACTACCCCATCATATGTTGCTTTCACTGAGACGGAACGTCTTATTGGCGATGCTGCCAAAAATCAAGTTGCTATGAATCCTCAAAACACGATTTTCGACGCTAAGCGCTTGATTGGTCGTAAATTTGATGATCCAGCTGTTCAGTCCGACATGAAGCATTGGCCATTCGATGTTGTCAATATGGATAGCAAACCAAAAATCCAAGTAACCTATAAAGATGAAAAGAAGACCTTCTTCCCTGAAGAAATCTCTTCTATGGTTTTATCTAAAATGAAGGAGACAGCTGAGGCTTATTTGGGTAAATCGGTTACAAATGCTGTTATAACAGTCCCAGCCTATT
>NW_023998556.1:257702-263359 GCF_014805625.2 Glossina fuscipes | reverse complement strand
TGGGCGGCGGTACTTTTGATGTATCGATTCTTTCCATCGATGATGGCATCTTCGAGGTCAAATCCACTGCTGGTGATACTCATCTGGGTGGCGAAGATTTTGATAATCGTCTGGTAACCCATTTCGTTCAAGAATTCAAACGCAAACATAAGAAAGACCTTACCGCTAATAAGCGAGCTTTGCGCCGTCTACGGACTGCTTGCGAGCGTGCGAAGCGTACCTTATCGTCTTCTACGCAGGCTAGTATCGAGATCGATTCCTTATTTGAGGGTACTGATTTTTATACTTCTATAACTCGTGCTCGTTTCGAAGAGTTGAATGCCGACCTGTTCCGCAGCACGATGGATCCCGTAGAGAAAGCTTTACGCGATGCTAAACTAGATAAATCGCAAATTCATGATATAGTTTTGGTCGGTGGTTCTACGCGTATTCCCAAGGTGCAAAAATTGTTGCAGGATTTGTTTAATGGTAAAGAGTTAAATAAGTCTATAAATCCTGACGAAGCCGTTGCTTACGGCGCTGCTGTACAGGCTGCCATATTGCATGGTGACAAGTCGCAGGAGGTGCAAGACCTTTTGTTGCTCGATGTGACTCCATTGTCCTTGGGTATTGAGACTGCCGGTGGCGTGATGAGCGTACTTATCAAGCGTAACACTACAATTCCTACTAAGCAAACTCAAACATTCACAACTTATTCGGATAATCAACCTGGTGTCTTGATTCAGGTATATGAAGGCGAACGTGCGATGACTAAAGACAATAATTTGTTGGGTAAATTTGAACTTTCCGGTATTCCCCCCGCTCCACGCGGTGTTCCTCAAATTGAGGTTACATTCGATATCGATGCCAATGGTATTTTGAATGTTACTGCTTTAGAACGTTCTACCAATAAGGAGAACAAGATCACTATTACCAACGATAAGGGTCGTTTGTCTAAAGAAGATATTGAACGTATGGTTAACGAAGCTGAGAAATATCGTAGTGAGGATGAAAAACAAAAGGAGACAATTGCTGCCAAAAACGCTTTGGAATCATATTGCTTCAACATGAAGGCCACTTTAGATGAGGAAAATTTGAAAACTAAAATTACCGAGTCTGATCGCTCTACTATTTTGGACAAATGCAACGAGACTATCAAATGGTTGGACGCCAATCAATTGGCTGACAAAGAAGAATATGAACATCGCCAAAAAGAATTGGAAGGTGTATGTAACCCCATCATTACCAAACTATATCAGGCGGGTGGTGGTGCCCCAACTGGCATGCCTACCGGTATGCCTGGCAGTTTTCCAGGAGCTGCCGCTGCCGGCGCTGGTGGAGCTGCCCCTGGTGCTGGACCTACCATTGAAGAAGTCGATTAAGCAATCGGAAATTGTGTCTTTCAAACAATAACAGCGAAACAGCAACACTCCGCACTTGATAATTTTCATTTAGAAAAAATGCTGATGTTTGCATCTTTTTAATTTAAATTTAAATAACTGCTCCTTTCCCACATATTATCAATTAAGGATCAATTAGATATATTTCTTCTCGTTCAATATCTACAATACGCAACACATATGTTATGCTAACATTTGAAATAGTTCTGAACGCAATTAAATAAATAAAAAAAATTCAAAAGATAAAAAATTTTGGGACAAATTATTTTGGAATTTAAAGCTAAACTTAGAGGAAATCGTACAGTGGCCGTACAAATAAAAGTAATTTCTGACACATTGGCTTTTTGAACTGTACAAATGAAAATTAATAATTAACGTTGTTTAAAACTGTATTTACAAGCAAACGTCGCATTAGAAGCGGAAAAGGCTTAGATCAGAATAAAATGTGTAGTATTATTAAAATCGGGAATTTCGCAAGTCTTTCTTCTTTGTGTTCAATTTGTTTTTGTTCTCTACAAATATAATAAATAACAAAGTAAGCGTTTAAGGTCGAACTGCTGTTATACTATTATTTTTGAATTTTTTGTGTGTAATAATTTTAATGCCGAGTTATCTCAGACTGGAGGCATCCATTAAGCAAATAAAATGTTATCTTCTATCAAATCGATTAAAATTACAATTTCGTTTCATAAATTACTTAACTGTCTCAGTAAGTCGATATTTTTCGGTTAGTTTATTTGCCTACAATCAGTTAAAAATTCTACAGTGTTTGTTACCTAACCAAGAGGAAATCATGTTACATTCCTTTAGCCTTGACCGAAGTATGAGAGTGTTATATTCAGTTTGCCGGAACGTTTGCAACGCCTAGAAGGAAGCTTCAGACGCCCCAAAAATTGTATATGTTCACGATCAGCATCAAATTCTAAGTCGGTTCAAAAATGTCTGCTTGTGTAATGTCTGTTATAAACATTCTGCAGGCCGCAAAAATGAAGCAATCGGCTTCAAATTTGGAAGTTCTTGCACGCAAATTGGAATCGAAAATGGGACAAATCGGTCCAAGGGTACGCTTAGGGTTTCACGTAAACGGAATTAAGAGTTGGTTTAATTTTTTTTTTTTTAATACCCTTATAAGGCGCAGAAACGTGCTTCAAAAATCTCAAAAAGTATACAATATCTTGGCCAGTTTCAAATTTTGTAATGCACATTTTATGTCCCTCTGTTCAACGGTCCGTTTTTCGATCTGGGCAGTTGCGTAGTATTTGTTTGTGGTAAACACTTGTCACGGTACTAGCCCCATTGTTGCCGGTAGAGCGTATTTATTGAAAGGGGTTTGGCTCCCTGATCCTCATGACAAAGAATACAACAAAAAAAAATTAAAAGGTCTCGTCGGTTGTCTATCGTCCGTCTGTCCACCGTGAGTTCGTCGGTAACCGTCTGGATTCCTCCCTACGGTGCCATCATATGCTCACCCCCTTTATCGCAGCTACAGCGGTGGCAGCTCGCGCTCAGCCTCACATCGGGGACAAAAAAAGGAATTAAATGAACTAGGATACCTGATACTGTTGGTGCCGGTGTAGAGTCTGCGGCGGTAACTGTTTCCTTCGGCGGTTCCTGTTCACAGCAAAGGGGTTGTTGCCTGCTTCAAATCCACGACTAATGATGGTCCGAAAGGTTGTCGCCGTTGCCGAACAAGGGTTGGTCTCGCTGGAACCCTAGAGTTGCTGCACGGATCGTAGGCTTTGTTTAAATTGTTCTGCTTTTCTTTAAGGTTGAATTGCAATTTACTTTACTTATGTTTCATTAAAATGCCTGCTGCTGCATTTGACAGGTAGGAAGTTCGTTTTAATTAATCAGTACAAGCAAAATGCAGCTGGGATGTATGTCACTAAATAACAAAGACTGTTCGCTCATTCCTGACGTTGTATGAAAGGGAATTTGGTCTTTTTATTCATATAAAACACTAACAAACGATCAAACAGCTATAACCGATAAAATCGAAAGAAATCTCGTAAACTTGATTAGTTTATGTTTTTCAAAGTAAATATATTAGTTTACCAACATGGAGAAATTTCTTCCTTTTTTTTTTCTCTCTCTGTTCTTTTTGGTTTAATTAAAAGCTGAAACATTCATATTTGTTATTGATTTGCAATTTTAGTTTATTTTGCTTTATTTGCATATATTTTAGTTCACAAATTTCAGATTTAGTAATTTTTTCTTTTCCCATAAAATTAGCTTTACATATTTTCTTTGCTTTATTTGCATATATTTTCGTTCACAAATTTCAGATTTGGTAAGTTTTCTTTTCCTATAAAATTAGTTTTACATATTTTCTTTGCTTTACTTGCATATATTTCTGGTCACAAATTTCGGATTTAGTAATTTTCCTTTCACATGCTTATTACTTTTCGCTCTTCGTGATTATTTTTTTGTTTTGCAATATTTGAGGTATTTTTGATTTTGTACTTAATTTTTATTACAAAATACCCAATAAACTGATTTCTTAAATTACTGAGACGAACAAATTATCAGCAGGGTTATAACATATAAATTTGGAATTTAGTTCACCAAGTTTACAAGAAAGAACTATTTGCACTTTTATTAGTTCTAGGTTTTATTTTTTTTTTACTTTTTATTAGTTCTCGTTAATAATTGCTTTTCTTCGAACTACCAAAAGGCATCCCTCTATCTTTTTTATTTCAATATTTTGTTTGCTATTTTGATTCACTGCTTTGTCTTACAAAACGTTTAAATTCCTATTTATTAAATAAAGATGAAGTTAATAATAACTTTCACAGCTCGCGGACACGTCCGCACCTCAGTAGAGGCCAAGTCGTTCTCTCCTCTATTTTAGAAATAAAACACAGACAGACTACTCATTCCTGCTCAATTTCTCTCTTCTTCTTTCTGTTGCTCTCTATAGCGGCTTGCCGCTACTCTCACAAAAGCAAGCAAAGATCCCGCGAAATCATACGATTTTGCTTGTTTTTGCAAAAGCAAAAGAAAAAAAGGAATACCGCAAAATCACATGATTTTGGCCTGTTTTTGTAAGAGCAAAAAAGGAATACCGCAAAATCATACGATTTTGCCTGTTTTAATGAAAAAAGAAAAAAAAAGGAAAAGAACAAAACAATCATATCCCGCAAGATCATGCGATTTGTAAACGGTACCACAAAATCACACGATTTTGTCTAACGGCATGCCGTTATTGCGATACTTGGGGTTGACACAGACCGACAGACACCCTACCCAAGGTTTGTTCGCGGTCGTTACACACTTTCCCGTTAATGAAGATATCGCCTACAAATTCTCACACGCCTACGGAATAAAAACTTTTATGAAAATAGAAAAAGTAAGCAGCGGCCATTTCATATTATAGAGCATGAAAATTTTGCTCTTTTACTCTTTCTGTCGTTTTTAGGATAATGCTGATAAGTATAAAAGATTCGAAAGAAACAATATAATTTTTTTACTTGTTAATGTAAAGCCCAACGAAGCATTAAGTGACAATGGCCTTAGCAAGTAAATAATTCCTATCTATGAATTATATCTTGTAATAATGTTTGATATTGTATGATGTGTTTAGATTATCTGTTTAAGCCCTAAGCTGCTCGGCTGCAGTACGCCAAGTTATCCGTCTTTTATAATGCCAAAGTGTCTCGGCATAAGACGGTCACTAATCTTAATGGTTCAGGCAGTATGAATGCCTAGTGCTATTAGCGAGTAAAACGCTTGGTTGAGTTGCTTGATGAGAACTGCTTTTCTTTATTTTCTTAGGCACTGTTTATACTAAATTTTTACACTAAATTATTCTTATCTTATTCTAAACAGGATTGTAATTGCTTACTAAATGATCCTTATCACACACTAGATTATTCTTATATAAACAGAATTATCACTGTTTACATGCGAAGTGAAGTGTGACATTTTATTTTATCAAAAGGGTTATTTATTTATTTATTTTATTTATTCCACTTATACTCGAAACTCAACTAAACAGATAACAGTCGAGTTCAATTGGCTCTTAATGCAAAACTTATATTAATTAACAATAAAATTGAGTATAAGCATAATAAAACAAATAAGAAGAAGAAAAAGAAAAAAAGCATGTACACTATCAGCATAGGACCACATTGGACCGGTACAGGACCAAATTGCAAATGAACCCCTAAGCCATCGCAAACATGCATAAGCCTGGCAACCGATAATAAATTGACAATAATTCACTTTCGAGACGTAACGACTTTTTAAGGATAAAAGCTAGTTTAAATACGACATAGG
>NW_023998556.1:240536-252702 GCF_014805625.2 Glossina fuscipes | reverse complement strand
CTGAATTTAGAAAAGTGGAACGAATTTTCGAATTTAGGTCCCTAACATTTTGATAAATGAGAGATAATGGGCCTGAAGAAACAATTAGTTTTTTGAAGGCGACAAGACTATTACGGGGACGATCTCGAGGGATAAATTCCTTAATTAAGGATCCTACTGGCCACAGTGATTTGTTTAACAACATATCACTGTTTTCAGTCGGAACTAATATTTTAAAAGAGGAGATTGCCCTAGCTTGAGAAGGAGCCATTTTGAAGACGCTAACACGCTTTAAGTTGACTGATGGGACTTTCGTCGCCAGATAACCTTTTATGTTAACCACCGATGTTTCAGGTGCCAGTCTTGACACAAATATTGCTTTTCTGGGAGGAACTGTCGTCAAGCAAATGTCATTATTTGGAACAGGAGGGGGGTTTACGGTAGGAGAGTTTCGAGTTGGGGAAAATAGAGATGGGGATATCGCCCTTGTACTGGCAGCTTGTGAGACTTGCCCAGTCTGGTGACCAGCATTCACACGCGAACAGCCAGGAGGAGAGGATGATTTATTTTTCTCTTCTTTACTTTTAGGCGATGGCGCTTGATTAGAGTGAGTGGCGGCTCTGGGCGGAGATACCCTTGCCACTTCAGTGTAGCTTAAAACCGATGGACTTGCCGGTTTGTTTGTAACTGTTTTGCTACCAACCGACTCAGCAATATCGGAAACATTACTGTTCATTTTAGAGTTAGAGGGAGCGGTAACTTGTACCAACGAATTAGATTTGGAGAAAGCCAGAGGTGACATCCCACACGCTACGCTACGAATAGAAGATGAGTGTCCAACAAAGCGACACACATCAAACCTAGACTTAATGAGTTCAAACTTTTCCCACAAGGAGCCGAGATTTCTACTCAATTCTGAGAAACCATAACGGGTCTCCGTGAAAAGTTTATAAAAGTCAATGTCCCGTTGCCTACTGTCAGGACATGACCATCTTAAGCCTTTAGACGGATCAGCGACTGCGTCAGCAGCACGGCCGAGAATACCGGCACACTTTGCATGACCAAAGCGTACGCAGAGCCAACAAGAAACGAATTTATCAGAATCCGGGCCTGATTTCGCCCGACAAGGTGTATATAAACACTCCATGTCCTGTTAAAAAGACAGTTATGGATTATGAAGAACAGACATACAAATCACTAAAAAAATCCTGAACATAAAAATTTATCAACCAATTTGTGCAGAACTTCTCTGTTAGGTTGACACTGTAACGAGAGATCAATAGCAACACAGACTCCAAACAGCAAAAAAATAACAGAGAAAAAGAGAGAAAACAAAAAAAAAAACAAGAGATTTATATCAGAGCTCAAAATTTTTGTTTGCAAAAATCAAATGAAACAAAGCGTAAAGGAAAAATATTTCTTTTACTTTGAATTCACTCACTTTCTTCTCAAAGTATATTATAAATTCACACACTATAAGGCAGAATAGCCACGAAATTCAACAAAAAATTAAAATATTAATTGCCCAAACAAAATATATACGACTATACCGCGCGACAGAGTTGCCAGACCTGAAGTGGCATAATTTTGTCACACTTCAAGTGGATGCATACGATAGTATTCGATCACACTACAATCTACCTGTTACTAATACCTGTTATATGCGCCTCGATTAAAGATGTATCTTCTGCCTCCATAAGTGCCACTTTTTTTGAAAAAATATTGCTGAAAATTTTTTTTGGATATATTTCAAAAATTTATTTCCCAAACGATTGCATAGTTTACAATACTTTCTTCTTATAAAAATTAATTTTCTTATTCTTCTTCTCTTATATTTATATCTTTTTTCAAGTAATGAAAATGATGAAAAAGTATTTTAGTGTGGGAAGCAAAAATGCGTTTTGACGCCATAGTTCGAACGGAACACAAACAAAGCATTGGCGACAAAAAATATGTATTTTAAGATTAGTTTTGGGTAACGGACTATAAACTATTTGCATTCTGGAAAGAATTTTCATTTCTGGTTGTTATTACAATCTTTAAAAATTTATATTATTAACTTATGTACTTTTACTTAAATTTAAAGGAAATAATTTTGTTATACATATATAATAGGAAAGCTTTTTTGCATAAATTTAACCAAAGTGACACTTCTTGTCAACCGTGCTGATGCTGTTGGTTGTTTGAATTTGTACTAACAAGCGATATTGCTGTTTAATATATTGTTACGAAAATCCCAAATCCAGTTAATGTCAGCTAAGTAATTTTCGTAATAATAAATTCCCTAAAGAAGGAAAAACCAAATGAGGATTCGCAAGCGCCTAACGCAGCTGCAGGCCGATGAAAACGATTAGCGGAAAAGCAGACAGGTAAAAGCTAAGTGCACATTCGCAGGCGCGTCATGCAGGTGCATGCCGATAAAAACGATTAGAGGAAAAGCAGGCTGAGATTAGAAACAAAACCATAAATTTAGGTATAGTAACATGCTTGTAAAATTTTTTATAAACAGACTATTTGTGGAAGGGAGAATTAGCGGGCAAGAACATTTGAGCTGAGAGTACGGCTAAAATAAATTGTAAATAATCCTACATGTAAGAAATATAATTGTAAATAAATATTCCTACTGTTGTGAAAGACAAAGTAGTAAAATAAAAGAATTTTGATCAAAATATCCACGATCCAGTGATACGGAGTAAAAGCGAATTTCGTAACAATATATTCAGACTTACAGCTTTATTCTGGCATTATCAAAAAGTGATTTTGACTGTTTTGATAATTAATGATGGTCCTCGGACATTCTTTCGAAACATAGGTTATACTTTAGACAAACAACGCCGGATGTTTTAGAAAGACCTGATTATGAAATCTTAAGTAAATCCCTTCCACCACGATTAATTAAAATTTAGTTTAATAAAATGAGAATAAATTTATTCAAGCTGACCTGTTTGCAAATTAAAATAAATAAAAAAACATTTAAACAAAACGCTTAGCTTGCTCTTCCATATATTTAGCCATCCGTATATCGCGTTCACTAAGACCAGCTATATCATGGCTGGACAGGGCGACTTGAACTTTATTATAGACATTAAACCATTCTGGATGATGATCCATTTTTTCGGCTAATAAAGCAACACTAGACCATGCTCCAGCCAGCATTCAGTAATGACTGCCAAAGTTCCTCACTCTGGTCTTAAGATAAGGCCAAACCCATACGCTCTTATACTAACATGTATTGTCAATAGGCAAAGGTGAGAAGGGATCTATTATCATTTCTTTTAATTGTCTTGAAACATCAGTTTTTTCTTTTTTTTTACTAAGTCCTGAAAATAATACCTTCCAATTGCATATTACAGGAGTAAATCTGTTAATCCCGGTTATTTTGTAGATTACAATCCTACAAAGGTTGCTCGTAAAGGCAATTTTACCCTGCAGGGGATGCCTGAAAAGATGTCGCTTCATTCTTTCAGCGATAATTTCATCATCAGCAGTAACAATACCAAGTCCACAATTCTTACTGATGAATTGGAAGTTTCGCCGGGATCTACAGTTATCTTATCATTTGTACCTTTGAAGTCGTATTAGGAAGACTACTAGAAGATAAGCATTAGCAGTTGAATGCAAACTAAAAAACCAATATTTCAACATTAATACATATATTCTTTTACGGTTTCTCTGCAATTTTCCTGTTCAACTTATAATAAATAGAGTTATTAATCATTTGCATTTAGTCCACGCTTGTTATTACACAAGTCTACATTTGTTTGGCTGCATTTAATCTATTATTATTATTATTATTTTAATTTTAGACTAATGAATTGAATTCTTAGACTAAAAAAAAGACATTGAGCACTAGCAACACAGTGCATTTAATCTAAGATTGAATCAATATGTTGTTTCTGTTCCTCAATCTCGATTTTTAAAAGTTTGGCTTTTGTATCAATTTCTATTTGACGTGCTTCCAATTTCAATTTGTAGTCTGCAATTTCACTCTTAAGCATTTTCAGACATTTTAAGTCATTAATAAATTGCTCAAATGTGTACCACCAAGTGTCTAATCAGTAACCGGTGGAATTGAGTTGGGGTTCAACGTCTATTTGAAATGTTTTCATGTCTTCTCGAATTTCTTCAATCCTTTTAGGTATTGGCGGTGCCAAGGTTTTATGATTACGGGATTTCCTAAACATTTTTTATACGTTTGTTACACTAATTTTACGAGTGTTATGTGTTTATCGTTTTTTTAACTAGAGGTGGCATGAAAAATTGAATAAAAAACAATAAAAAACATGAAAAATTGAATAAAAATCAATGAGGGGCATGAAAAATTGAATAAAAATCAATGAAAAACATGATTAATTGATTAACAATCAATGAGGGGCATGAAAAATTGATTAAAAATCAATGAGGGGCATGAAAAATTGAATAAATATCAATGAAAATCATGAAAAATTGAATAAAAATCAGTGAGGGGCATGAAAAATTGAATAAAAGTCAATGAGGCGCATGAAAAATTTTCGCTGACGATTAAATTTAAACAAAAAATTTGTATAATATACCAAGTGAATGGAGCTTCAATCAATTGTAAAACATAGCTTGCCTTCGCGTTCATTCTAAGATCCTGCTTAATAACACGTATAACCTGATGCACAACAATATTATATGTATCTAAATAAACATTTTCTTTCTTTAACAATTCACTTGAGTTTATTGTTTTGAAGTCTGAACTTGTACTTTGATTGCACAACTGCTATAGAAGTTCAGTTTGCTCATCCTCTTTTGTAAGTTTAGTAAGTTCTTCCAGCAGCTCGTCCACTTCCTTGTAAAAACAAGCTGTTTCGCTTTGATATGGATTATGGCTGTTATGTTCAATGTTATGTTGAGGTAGTGAGACGCAAACGCAATACGTGAATATCACGTCGGGTTCATCAGAATGTTGAGATTATGGTTGTCTTGACTGTGTTTGTAATGCTTACTTGGTTGGCATGATTCGACAAGACGTTGCGTCAAGTCGTACCAACTTATTGAGATGTTTCTTCCAGCACTTGGAACTGGAAGAAACGCTAAGATAACAAAAAAAAGGAGCGATCGATGTGCTTCACAAAGACAATTTTATTGCTAGAAAATGTCACTTATAAATTACAATTCTTAGAAACTAACTCAGAATTATTTGCTATAAATAAATGTATGAATTGATGCACTTGCATTTTTGCATGTGATATATCAGAAATATGAACAACTTGAAGTGTGCCATAAATAATGCAACATAAGCAAATTAATATAAACAACGACGACACACTTCAAGGTCTGGATTGCATAATTTTTGATATTATTGTCTATGGTCAGTTATTATAAAGCAGACCAGTACAGAACCACGCGAATGCAAGTGCATTAACAAGTCAATGAATGCCCATTCAACCATACTTGAATGTGCAAGGCAAAAGTAAAATATTAAGTGAAAGTATATATTCAAATTAAGCAGATATACACTAAACAAAATATGAGTAAAATAAAATATGGATATTACCTAAACATTCTCCCCCGCGTTGACCAATCGGTCAACTAACTTGGTTGTCCGTGCCTTGTTAAGCCTGGACTATGAAACTTGAACTAGGAGGAGAACGGGGAGGTGGTGTTGGTGTGGTCTCATGTTGTGCGATGTCCTGATTAGATGCAGCGTTAATGTGTGCAATTACCGCCTTCTTAAGGAAGGCTATTCTACAGGATATGATGATGATTGCGGCTGCGCTGATGATGCTGAAGTTTTGTTTGCTTGTATTTCCAGCTTGTGTTGAATTGTTGCTAGCGCAGTTAGCTGAGTAGCATAGTGGTTGGATAGCGATGAGTAGTTGAAGATTCCGATGGAACTGCCATTGATGAAGTCTCGTTGTGACAGTTCTGCGAATTCTCCAAGGCTTGTATATGCTGACATCAATGTTGCTGTTATTGATTTATGGCCTGCGATGTGCACGGAATCGTGCTGGAGAATGCATTCTGGTTCAATAGTTAATAGACCAGAGCCCTTCAAATTGAGAGATATTATATCTCTGTCACATACAGCAGTTGCTTGCGTTAGTGATGATGATGCATATATCCATTGATTGTTGTGTGCTAGAGTCATCCACGTCACATTTGTTGTAAGCCCGGTCAGCGGGAAATTTGGCAAGATGAGGTTGTTGAATAGGTTGATTTCACATTTACATTTCTCAGCATTGAAGTTATACTGGAGTCGAACATTACGGCATATGAACGAGTCTTGTGTTAAGATGTCGCAATAGTCGAGCTGAGAGGGTGAAACCAAAAAATAGCGCTTTCTATTGATGTTTTGTAGCCAGCAGAGAGCTACGAACCTGAATGGCTACCATGGTGTCGTTTACGTATTTGGGAACAGGCGTTAATTTTTAATTTTCGAATTTGTCGTGATTGATTAATGGCAACGTTGCGTTGAATAGCACGTGACTGCGAGTGAGCTCACCCTTGATCTTCATTAATTTATAGAGTTCGAAGAGGTCGTCCTGTGATGCAGGTAATTCCAATGATTGAGGCAAATGACTCTTGATCTGCCTAATTTCGGTTTCGACTTGTGCTGGCGTCAACAATAATGGGTTGATTTTTCCATGGTGGGTATCGATCAGTGCATCCAGAGTACATGCTTGTATTGGCTATGAGTGTTAATTGCATAACGCCCAAATTGAAAAGTTGGGTCAATTCGACTTGATATAACTCGTCATGAAGTGCCTGTTCACCCTTTTAGATTTTGTTGATTTGAAGTTGCAGACCTTCGAAGTTCGACTTAGTGGAGGCTAATCCTTGTTTTATAAGGTTTGCTGTTGAATTAACGACTGATGTTTGATCCCTTAATAATTTCAGCATGAATGTATCACTATTCTTGTAGCTTAGTGATGGTTGTTGCCATTTTTTCTGCATATTCAGAATCAAGTACAACGAATAGTGAGTGTGCGACGTTTCCAATGAAGTCTATTGCGCCTCTTTTCATTCGTGATCTGTGGAGTAATCTGTTTTCGAGGTCCAAATCGGCCTCCATGTGTTGAAAATGCTCTATAGCGTGTAAGCATGAGACATTTGGTTTCATATTTGTGCAGAAGTTTCGTAGATGATTTGTTCTGTTGATTAAGAACGCCATATCGCTCCAGTAGCCTGAGAGGTCGTAATACACAATTATATTCCATTGACTTGTCGATATGGTAGTGGAGCCTATTTGTTCAAAATGGATTCCCAGCTTAGACCCAAAATTTTGATTGGTTGTTCGGGTTCCAAAGACCATGGGGAGTATTAGCAACATTGCTAACAGTGTGACCAAAAGATTGGTTGAAGGCAATTTCATTCTTTTAGTTTCTGGCTCTTGGTCTGTAGTTTCTTCTGGAGAGACTTGTCCATCTGAGTTGTTATCATCAATGGGAAGCAAGGCGAGGCGATGTGCTGGACGTTTAAGAATTGCCGAAGAGGTATTTACATCAGCAACTCGAATAGCTCCATCATTTCCTGGGTATACATTTACAACACGTCCTAATGCCCATTTCATGGTAGGAATGTTGTCTTCTTTGATGATTATCATGTCTCCTGTTTTGATGTTAGGAGACGATTTCTTCCATTTATGTCTTTGCTGTAATTCATGAAAATATTCATTGGACCACCTTTTCCAGAAGTCGTGTTTGATTTGAGAAACAAGTTCCCATGTTGACAGCAGTGATAGTTTCTTGGAGCTGGCTTCATTGTCAACTTGAGCTGTGGGGGCTTCCCCAATTAACAGATGTCCAGGAATTAAGGCGGAAATGTCAGATGGATCATTGGACATAGGTGTCAAGGGACGTGAATTTAAAACTGCTTCTATTGCAATGAACACAGTCTCCATTTCTTCATAAGTTAATGAAGCTGAGCCCACAGTGCGGACTAGAAGGTGTTTTGCTGATTTGACAGCTGCCTCCCTCGTGCATGAGGGAGATTGCCCATTATTTGTTGACATAACTTGGGACGTGCCCTGTTACATTGTACACATTTTTGTACAATTGCTCTGGCTGTTATTTCTCCCTCTATAGGTCAGAACGGTTGTCTGATTATTCCCAGCGCTGCTTGTGGACTGCAGTGCTTATTGTCGTCGTGAACTAGCTTGAAGAGTAGCTTAATCAATTCGTCATTATATGGGAGGAGCATTGGGTGTTTCTTGTCATATGGTAGAGCTGATTCTTGTAACCGTCCACCCACTCGAATAGTTCCATGGTCATCAGGAAACGGAGACAGTGTGCAGATTGGACTTTGTTTTGCAATCTCTTGATGGTTCCTCAATTGTTTGATCTCATTTTGGAAGTCATGACACTGAATTGCGCGAATTATGATTATAAGTCCAGCTTCAAGTTCCTTGGTGGTGAGTGCTGCGAGATCCAGTTTTGAGGAGGATCTGGATGAAGATAGTCGGATAAAGCGAAGTACATAGGGGATGATTCGCTGCAACTTTCCGAAAGAACCCTCAATCAATGTTGTAAATGAATTCATAGCTATGTGTAGTTGTTAGTATCACAATGGAGTCCTTCTTGCGTTCAAGGCTGGTAGGAACTTGGAATTGTGGCAGGAATGGTGTTGGCCAACAGTCTTCGGTGCTATGTAGGAATAACGTCTCAAGAAACCACATTTGGCTTTCTGCTGGGGCCTTTGCTGATAATTGCCTTGAGAGAACGTCTGCTGGGTTATTCTAGGAGCTCACGTGTCGCCCCTGTTATGGTAGTGTTAATGATTGAATCCGAGAGACTCTGTTACCAACAAATGTTTGAAAGGATGACGATTGCGCATTTATCCAAGACAGCACGATTTCGGAATCAGACCACAGATACACTGGTAGATCGCTGAATTGCATATCCTTGCGCAATCGGTATGCGAGTTGTGCAGCCAAGAGCGCTACACATAATTCTAATCTCGGAAGGGTTTGTTTTTTGAGAGGTGCTATCCGAGATTTTGCACATAGCAAGCGTGTCATTATGGTGCCGTCTTGAAATATGGCTCGCATGTATGCTGCAGCTCCAAACGCCTTTTCGGAGGCATCCGCAAAAACGTGCAACTGAATTGTTGTTGGAAGCTTACCCTTGAAGATGTGTCGAGAGATTTGTAGATTGTTTAGCGTGACCAAACTCTCACGGAAGTTGGTCCATGTCGTGTTCAGTTCTTGTAGTAATTGTTCATCCCATGTCAGCTTTAGTTGCCATAGGTGTTGAATGAATATTTTTGCCTTTACCACAAGAGGAGATAGAAGTCCAAGTGGATCAAACAATCTTGCCAAATCAGAGCTTACAGAGCGTTTGGTGGCGTAGTTCATCGGTTCCACCTTTGCCTTGATGCAAAGATGATCAATCTTTGGTAGCCATATGAGCCCAAGAGTTTTAATTGACTCCTTATCATCACTGCTGAATTCAAGGTTGACTTCACGGTGATCTTGTGGGATGTTTTGCAATAGTTGGGAATGATTAGCGCTCCATTTGCGGCAATTGAATCCATGTTTTGTTAGGATGCGGATCAGCTGTCGTTGTGATTCTATTGCAGCTGTTTGATCCTGCAAGACCGTCGTCTACATAAAAATTGTCCTTTAGTATCTGGGCGCCTAAAGGGAAACTGATTTCATTTTCGTGGGCAATCTTCTGAAGGCATCTCGTGGCTAGATATGGGTCAGCTCGTGTGCCATACGTTACTGTATTTAATTGATAATATTTGACGAGTAATGATGGATCAGTTCTCCAAAGAATGATCTGATATCTTCTGTCATCTAGATGCACCATTATTTGTCGGTACATTTTTTCTATGTCTGTGGTGAAAACGAATCTTGGCAATCGGAATCGATCCAGTATTGAAAACACGTCGCTTTGAACTGTTTACCCAGTGTACTTCAGATCGTTGAGCGAATATCCAGTTGAGATTTTTGCTGAAGCGTCAAACACTGTACGCAGTTTTGTAGTTGTGCTATCCGGTTTTAGCACACAAAGATGTGGAATAAAATAATTGGGTGTTAATACGGAATCAATATTTGTTTCCGTCATGTGTCCCATCTGTTCGTATTCTTCCATAAACTTAATATATTGTTTTCTAGTGAAAACAATATAAGAAAGGTAGTCTTACCATGAACCGATTGTCGTTGTTAGTTTACACATTTTGAATGAAATGTGCCTCGCATTGTTGTTCATCTTGTGATAGACTCTTGTCACATAGTTCATCGTTATCCATTCGCCATAAGCGCTCTATGACATCATTTAGTGCCTCTTGATTGGCAGCTTCTGTATCGGCCGTTGAGGTGGCGCAAGTTGCTCTGCATATTGAGTTTGGATTTACGGATACCTTCCCGCTGACAATCCAGCCTAGGGATGTGTTCAAGAATGTTGGAAGGAGGTTGCTTAACTCTATTTTTCCGGTTTGCATTAATTCAAAGTAGTATTCTGCACCTAACAGAATATCTATCTTTCCTGGTTGATTGAAGTACGGATCAGCCAAGTTTATACTCGGAATCTTCCATCCTAATTCTTTGATTAGGCGCTCAGAAACGAGATTTACTTGTGAGCCAGAGTCCAAAATCGCGCGAAATTCCGCTGAATTTCCGTTGGCTGTAATTATTCTTACTCTTGCCGTTGCTAGTAAGACATAATTCTTATGTGGTATTGAGTTGTCTGCTGCTGCTGACGTCACGACTGCATGTGATGCTAATAAGTTCTCCCCTTTTACCTATTTTTACTTTTGAACACATGTCATGAATGCCTGCGGGTAAAGGTGGTAATTGATCAACAAGCACAGTGGAAGCCTTATGGTGGAAGCAGCCAGTTGATCAATTGGTGAGTCCTGACTACTGGGTGCGGCCCTTCGGGGAGTACTCGTGGTGGTTGTGGTTGGCGAGTTCCTAGCTAAAATGGAACAATGAGTGCAGCTAGGCCTCGCCACTCACCGGAGTGGGGTTTATTGTTCCATACACAATAAACTGATCTGGACTCTGGTGCTGTTTAGGCCCCTACTCTGTGGGGATTGTCTAACTCGCCAGGGGGCGTAGTATGCTTAAAAAGTGGTTTGGGCCACCGTGGGGTTAAGCCTTACAGGCAGGAACCCACGTTAAACCCTTGCCACAATTCTGCATGTGATGCTTTTGATTCAACCCTAGGTGGTTGATTAATGGATGATGTTGGACTCGGGTGAACTTGAATTTTGTTTGGCACCGGATTTGATGATTGTTTGAATGTTGGTCCAGAGAGAGGCTTGGGAGTTGAATTCAGGTGTAGCAATGTGTTGTGTTTTTTATTGCATTTTCTGCAGGAGCCAGAAGCACAATTGCTGGATTAATGGTAGGCCTTTAACTCAGCTCATTAAGTCTAGGTTTGATGTGTGTCGCTTTATTGGACACTCATTTTCTACTCGTAACGTAGCGTGTGGGACGTTTCCTCTGGCTTTCTCCAAATCTAATTCGTTGGTACAAGTTACCGCTCCCTCTAACTCTAAAATCAACAGTAATGTTTCCGATATTGCTGAGTCGGTTGGTAGCAAAACAGTTACAAACAAACCGGCAAGTCCATCGGTTTTAAGCTACGCCGAAGTGGCGCCCAGAGCCGCCACTCACTCTATTCAAGCGCCATCGCCTAAAAGTAATGAAGTGAAAAATAAGTCATCCTCTCCTCCTGGCTGTTCGCGTGTGAATGCTGGTCAGCAGACTGGGCAAGTCTCACAAGCTGCCAGTACAAGGGCGATAACCCCGTCTATATTTTCCCCAACTCGAAACTCTTCTACTGTGAACCCCCCTCCTGTTCCAAATAATGACATTTGCTTTACGGCAGTTCCTCCCAGAAAAGCAATATTTGTGTCAAGACTGGCACCTGAAACATCGGTGGATAACATGAAAGGTTATCTGGCGACGAAAGTCCCATCAGTCAACTTAAAGCGTGTTAGCATCTTCAAAATGGCTCCTTCTCAAGCCAGGGCGATCTCCTCTTTTAAAATATTAGTTCCTACTGAAAACAGTGATATGTTGTTAAACAAATCACTGTGGCCGGTAGGATCCTTAATTAAGGAATTTATCCCTCGAGATCGTCCCCGTAATACCAAGGCAATAGCCTTGTCGCCTTCAAAAAACTAATTGTTTCTTCAGGCCCACTATCTCTCATTTATCAAATTGTTAGGGACCTAAATTCGAAAATTCGTTCCACTTTTCTAAATTCAG
>NW_023998556.1:223076-235536 GCF_014805625.2 Glossina fuscipes | reverse complement strand
GGCATGCCGTTATTGCTCCGCTTGCGGTTGATCCAGACCGACAGACACCCTACCCAAGGTTTGTTCGCGGCCGTTACAGCTTTCACTTGTTTGGTTACAATTGCGAGTTTGAATTTGTTTACGATTGAGAAAGAATTGAAAAAGCGAGTTTGAATTTGGCGACCACTTGTTTGGTTACAATTGCAATTTTGAATTTGCAAGCATCTGAGAGTAATAGAAATCGCGCGAAAAGTTAAGGTTAACCCAAGGAGCCATCCACATGACGACGAAGCGGTATATCATCGCCAATCGGCTTCTAAGCACGAATATTCCAATTACTTTCAAACACTCCGTTTAGCCTCAGTTTTCCTTTTCGATTAATGAAAGTTGCTTCATTTTCCCCTGGCTCTGTAAAGCATATATGTGCTCCATCAACACATCCAAACACTGCAATAAACAGTAAAAATATTATAACGGTCGTTCATTGTAAAGGAAACAGTTCAATTACCTACCGCATGGATACGAAATTCCTGGTAGCTTCACATCTTCGTATCCGTCTTTATGATCCATAGAATCCACTCCGCACAAAATTTGGTTCCCACCCTTGTAATGCCTCTGATAAAACAGTTGACAACGTACTTTGTGCAACGGGTACAATATGGTCGCTATACTTTAAAATCAAGGACAACAATCTTAAAGTCAAGGCTAAGCGCAACAGCGGCAGTAGATATGTAATCCTGATACCGCCACTCATACCAATTCTTCGCAGGACACATTGGTTAACGTTCTTTAATTTAGCTCAATATTTAAAAAAAATTGTACTTACTTTTTCCAAATTTTTTTTTCTTCACTTTTCACAAATTTAATTTCGGACAGGCTTAAGTTTTCTAAAATTTTTTAATTAAGAATTTACTTTCTAACGCTTGCTTATATTTATCTTGTTAAAATATAAAGATAATTGAAATAAATGAATTGTAAAGTTTTAGTTTAAAATAGTGATCGATCAATGAATCTGAACGAATCTGTTCATGAATCTCTCTATGTATAAACAGCTTAATATAAAACCATTTTGAAAAAGGAAGCTGCCTCTTTTTTCCTTTCCTTTCTTTTCTTTCTTACTTTCTTTTTTTTTATCTCTTTATTCAGTTCTTCTTTGCAAGGATTCCAATAAATCTTTATTGGTTTTCTTTACATAATTCTCTTAGCGTCTACATAGTAGAATTTATCTCGGCAAAGACCATATTTCAGATGAGATTAGTTCGCTGCTATTAATGAATCTACAATGATTGCAAGTCCAGGTCTCAAGTTCATTGTCTGATGTCTCCAAAGGTGCGGATGTGGTTCCTCCGCCAACAACAGGACGCGCTTGAAATGAAGCAGTGGCAGTAACGCCCACATCAGCGGAGCTAACACCAACGGAAGAATAACTTGTCGTACCGCTGAAAAATGTTAAGAAACTTTACATTTTCAATAAGTAATGGTGATTGAAGCGAATAAACTGTTTGATCCCTTAAGATATTATATATATCTCGCTATACTCCAAAGATAGTTAAGTAAATATACGGGATGTGTTAAAAAAAAAAGAGTGAAGCGGGAAAATCTTTACTTATTCATTAAAATTTATTTTGTCCCCTTCAAACTAATCGCCCTTAGATATAATATAGTTGTGCCAGCGCTTTTTCAGTGCAGTCTTTATTAATTGTGGCAAAACCACGTTTTTTCATGGGGGCAAGGTCGCAAGAAGGTTTAAGTCCGCTAAACACGGTGGTTGAGGCAAATGGTATCAATGAATGTTTGGCTAAATGAACGCTTGTCAAAGTTATATATATGTTAGTAAAACCATCTCGTAACCGATTTAACCGATTTCATCAATAACGAGTCTGAAAGCTTGGCTATTTAGTTATACTCCGCAGAAATACAGGGGAGTATTCATGTAAGCCTGGGTTTTTTCAGGAGACAATTGATTATAGCCAAGAAGTTAGTCAAGTAACTTTCCAGCTTTTCAATACTTCCCTTCAAATTTTCCGTTACAATGCATTAATAACTGAGAAAAACAAAAAACTGAGCATGCAAAGTGAAATGAACTGTAGAATTTGTTTTAGGTTATATTTAGGCTAATTTCGCTGCTTATTTAAGAAAAATTGTTCTTACTTTTACTTAATTCTTTCTCTTTCTTCGCAATTTACAAACGTAATTTTGGGCACAATTTTTTTTTTGCTATTTTCTAAAATTTTTAAGTTAATAATTCATTTTCTAACAGCTGTTCATATATTTTTTTCCAGCTATTTTTTCCGAACGCAACTTCAAAACAGAGGCAGTTAAACAGCTGACTTTTTGATTATTCTCAATTGTAAACAAATACAGACCTTCGAAACTACCGATGGCAAGTTACGCATACTTGTCAAACACGAAACCAATACTTCAAGCGTTAGCAATTGACTACCTTGACATCTTCAACAAAGAAGCCGATCAGCTAAAACAAGCCGAAGTCCTTGAACCCATCCATCGTAGCATTGAAATGAAAACTGACACATCAACTGTGAATAAACCTGGGCATGGCCTGATTAGAAAATTTAATGCTCGCAGTACAGCATTAAAAAGGTTTTTAGCCGAGCTTACAAATGTCAGCCCTAATGAATCATAGCAGTTTTACACAGTCCGTATTGACACCATAAATAAGCTATGGGGTCAAGTGAAGGACTTATATGATCAAATCTGGGAACAGGTCTCAGATCCGCTAAGCAATGGTTTAGATCAGGATAATCATGATCAGCTCCAATCAACGGTTGTTGAAGCTTTAACGAAACATCAGACAACGGACACCGAAAACACAAATGCAGTCCATCAACTTATACTGCACCCATCGCAAATTCATTACTGCTTCCAAAGATAACTATTCCTAAATTCGATGGAGACTACAGCAAGTGGAGGCAATTCTACGACCTATTTCTGCACATGGTTCATCTACAGCCAATATCCAATGTGCAAAAGATGTGGTACCTAAAAGCCAATCTCACAGGAGAAGCCGAGCGGTTGATTAGCCATCTCACCACAACGGAAGAAAATTACATCTCCGCTTGGACAACATTACAGCAGCGCTACAACAATACGCGCATACTTGTCTCAACATTCGTGGCATCAGCCAGCCACCAATTCAAATACAACGTCTATTAAAACTCTTCATGACACAACATGAGGGTGTTTGCGAGCACTAAACAATATTGGAATCAAAACCGATGAATGGGATCCAATTTTAGTGCACACGCTAATTAAAAAACTTGACCGGAATCTTCACATCAGATTTGAACAATCCTTACGACAACCAAAAGAATTGCCAAGCATTAACGATTTGCTCCCCTTTTTGGAACTCCAATTCCAAACAATGGAGACAATAAATCATAAGGAAAGACCGTCACTTTCACATCACAAGACAGTCTCATCAGTTCTGCAAACGAACACAGACGGCAAAAAATGCAAACACTGCAGCATAGGAATACATCCATTACATCAATGTATTAAATTTCGGCAGTTATCCGAGACAGATAGATTGAAGTATATCAATCACAAAGGCTATGCTTCAATTGTTTATTTATTTATTTATTTATTTATTTTATTCCACTTATACTAGAAAATCAACTAAACAAATAACAGTCGAGTTCAATAGGCTCTTAATGCAAAATTAATATTAATTAACAATAGAATTAAGTATAAGCATAATAAAACAAATAAGAAGAAAAAAAAGAAAAAAAGCATGTACACTATCAGCATAGGAGCACACTTACAACCGGTACAGGACCAAATTGCAAATGAACCCCTAAGCCATCGCAAACATGCATAAGCCTGGCAACCGATAATAAATTGACAATAATTCACTTTCGAAACGTAACGACTTTTTAAGGATAAAAGCTAGTTTAAATACGACATAGGTGAATCGCGCGTATTAAGCAATGTTGCTTTAATGGACTTTAAAGAGTCCGATAACGAGAATAAGTGGTAGACGTCATTTAGGTTCTTGCAAACGACCCTGAGCGGATTGAACAGCTCATAATTAAATTTACACTGATTAAGCTTAACCAAGATAAAGTGCCTAGAGAAGCGGTTAGGGACATTAAAGTTTATTTCACCAAGTAATGAAGGCGAGTCAATAGCACCATTTATTACTTTAATTAGAAAGGAAACGCCAAGAACAAATCTACGTTTCTCAAGAGACGGTAGGGACAGCAGAAGCAACCTATTTTCATACGGAGGAAGAGAGGCAATCGGATTCAAACCCAAATTTCTAAGGGCAAACAGCAAGAATTGCTTTTGAACAGATACAATTGAATCTACGTAGCACCTATATGAAGGAGACCACACAACTGAGGCATACTCGAGTATGGGTCTAACCAAACACATGTTCAGCCTTTTCGTAATGTAGGGATCATCAAGCTCCTTGGACCACCTTTTTATAAAACCAAGCGCGGACCTAGCTTTGCTAATCGAGAGCTCAATATGCAAGTTAAAACGTAACCTATGGTCAAATAGAACGCGTAAATCTGTAATCGAATCGACGTCCTCCAACTTATGCGAATCTATGAAATACTGAGTAATGAATGACTTTCTTCTTGAGAATGAAAGCTTCTTACATTTACTCAGATTTAGTTTCAGGAGATTCAAAGAGCACCATGCAACAAAATTATCCAAATCACCTTGAAGCTGATGTGATTGCGATTCAACAAAGAAGGAATACAACAGTTTCACATCACCAGCATACATTAAGATCTGGCTGGAATTAACCACCGATGGGAGATCGTTAATGTATAAACTAAATAAAATGGGACCTAAGTGACTTTCTTGAGGTACGCCAGACGTAACGGGGAATTCATCCGAGGTTATGAAGTTAAACAAAACTCTGAAGGATCTATTGTGCAGATAAGAGCTTATCCATTTCACTAAGTAGGGTGGGAAACCAGAGGCTTGGAGTTTAAAGAAAAGTTGTCTATGGTTAACCATATCAAATGCTTTGCTTAAATCAGTGTAAATAACATCTGTGCGAGAACCGCTAGAAAAAGCCTTGAAAACATGACAGGTAAACTCTAACAAGTTGGTGACTGTAGATCGCCGTTTACGAAAGCCGTGCTGGTGAGGAGAAATATACGAATTAATGGCAAAGGCCAAATGCTGAGTCACAATACGCTCGAACAACTTGGGCAAGACACTCAACTTGGCTATGCCTTTGTAGTTTTTAACAAATTGTCTACTTCCACTCTTGTGGATAGGAATAAGGAAACTACTCTTCCAACATGAAGGGAAAACACCTAAATACAAGGACATGTTAAAAATCTTTGAGATCACACCACATAACTCGACAGCGCAAGATTTAAGAACACATGATGGAATTCCATCAAGTCCTGGCGCACAACAATTTTTTAGAGAAATCAACCCTTTAAAAACGTCATCTTCCGAAATTACCAGGTTAGGAATTGAGACAGAGTTAGTTATAGGATATGAGTAGTTTGCTGATAAATCGAAGTTAGCAATCGAAAAGTTTTGTCGGAAATACTCAGCAAATAGATTTGAGATTTCAAAATCATCCGAGGAATCAGAGCCATTAAAAGAAACATGGGAGGGATATGTAGAAATTTTGCTCTTAGAGTTAACAAATTTAAAAAAGTATTTAGGATTAGTAAACAGAGAGGATTTAATGAACTAAAGGTATCTGCAGTAATATTGGTGGTTGAGGGAGTTAAATCTATGCCTCGCCACCGAGTAAGCGAAATAGTCGAGCACAGAGCCATTTTTCGAATATTTTTTGGATAGCGTGTTTTTTCTATTCTCGTAATATTTAATTTATTAAACCAGGTGGGGACACCTGCTTCGAGGTCGGCACTGCTTAATCGAAGCAGATGCAGCAATAGCTAGATTTAATATATTGTAGAACGATGACAATAAGCTTTCAATACTACCGGTTGAGAAATCAAGCGTCAGATGTGAAAGACGATGTTTTAGCGATACAATATTGATTTTATGAATATCATAATAATTATTTAAAAAAGTTTGATTTGGCACATTAAGGCAGTTCAACATCATTCATATGTTGAAAGGAAATGCGCATTGATGGATGATAAGGGTCCTCAGGTAAACTAAAAGGTGGGCAACGATTTACATTAATCTGGGCGGAGATACCCTTGCCACTTCAGCGTAGCTTAAAACGGAAGGACTTGCCGGCTTGTTTGTAACTATTTTGTTACCAACCGACTCATCAATATCGGAAACATTAACGTTAATTTTAGAGTTAGAGGGAGCGGTAACTTGTACCAACGAATCAGATTTAGAGGAACTCAGTGGTGACGTCCCACACGCTTTGCTACGAGTGGCTATTTTTCTGGCTTGGGTAGAAGATGAGTTCTCAATGAAACGGCACTCGTCAAACGTAGACTTAATTAGCTCAAACTTCTCCCACAAGGAGCCGAGATTTCTACTCAATTCCGAGAAACCATTTCGCGTCTCCGTGATAAGTTTGTAGAAATCAATGTCCCGCTGCCTACAGTTAGGACATGACAATCTTAAGCCTTTGGAAGGGTCAGCGACTGCGTCAGCAGCACAGCCGAGAATACCGGCACACTTTGCATGATCAAAGCGCTCGCAGAGCCAATAAGAAACGAATCTGTCCGATTGCGGGCCTGTTTTTGCGCGACATGGTGCATATAAGCACTCCATGTTAAGCCAACGAAAAAAAAGAGGTGAATTATTAGGACAAAAAAGAAAAAAAATTCAAAAGACTCCACTACTTTAAGTTTATCTACAAATTTAAGAAATTTAATAAAACTTCTCCGTTACGTTGTCACTTCTTCTCTTATATTACACGTAAGATCTGCACTACTAAAGCAACGGTAAACAAGCCAAGAGAAAAGCTATTCACACCAAAGGAAGAAAATAAAAAAAATAAAAAAAAGCTCAAAAGAGAAACTAGATAAGACTCGAAAAAGATTTACTATTGCGATCACAAGTGCTAATCGCAAGAACCAAAATGAAAATCACAAAAATTTTAATGTAATTAATGTAATTCTTACACTTTACACGTTCAAACCTTTTATACTTTTACAAATACCCTGTTTTAAGCGCGTATAAACCAAAAAAAAAAAAATTTTAAGCAATAAAACTAACAAAAGCATACGATCTCGCGCGTCAGTTGCCAGAGGAGAGCATTTCAGTTAGACTACGTCGATTATACGCGTGCTTGGGTGGGATTCGATAAATCACGCATAGGGTAAAGACATAATATATTTTTACCATAATTTAGTTTAGTTTTACAAGGTGTAATTTATTTTTTACAATACATTTAATGAATTAAAATGTGTAAATGAAATGAGTTCTTAAATAAACTTAGGTTGCACTTTTCAGTAGTTTTTTTAGCTCTGGAACCTACCCACTATTTTTTCATTTAGCCAATAGTTTATTTACACGAATTTTTCTTATATGGGTTTTTTGGAAATATATTTATCGTGTAAAAAGAGAATTAGGTGTATCTGCAGATATAAATTTCTACGACTTTTAAAAAGAATGCTAAAATTTGGGGGAAACTCATTTGACAAAAGAGCCCAAATTTTAATAACATAACGAATGACAGTGAGAGCAAAGAAGAGGATCACAACGTGGAACCGATTAATAACGTGGTAGCAGTTTTGTCTTTCAATATAATTTCGTATAAAACGTATTAGATGGAAAAGAAATTTCCCATCCCATTATTTTTTGTTAACTTTCATTGTTTTTCTACTTTTTTTATGAATATTATATGCACAAAAGCTGTGAAATATCCTCTCTTATCAGAAATGAATGTTCGGAGTTGTATTTATCAGAAAAACCCGCTGCAAAAGAAAAGCAAAGCACAATCTAAATATTGTTTTACGCATAAATAGACCCAAAAAAAAAGTTTGTATTTGCAAAAGGTGAGTAATATTGTTCCTTTTATACATTTTTTCTTTTTATTTGTACGTTAAATTATCAAAAAAAAAATAAATACGTTGACGCTGCAGTGAAGCTTCAATTTCTATACTATTGGTAATAGGCGGCCTTTTTTCTTCTTCATATTTTTTACGATAAAGTTGCCGATATTTCCGGTTGTCGTTAGGCTTGTGTGACAGGCTTTTCATGACCACTAATAATGCGCTTACCTGTTTGTGGACTGGGAGTGGTGGATGGCGAACTATTTTTTATTCTTCTTGCTTTCGACTTTTTCTAGATTTGTTTACAAAATAAAATATTTGATTTTTTTTGTAATAATTATTCATATGTATGACCTTTAGGTATATGCGAAAAACGCTTATGTCTTGAATTCGACTTTTGTTGGCACAGTTCTTTTCCCGAAAAATCTTCATATGGGCGTATGTGCAATTGCAGACGATGACAAAATTCTTTTGTTTTTACACTGAAATCAAAAAAAAACGAGTCTCCGTTTTATTAAATTTTACTTCTGCAGCGTCTTTCATCTTGCTTTTGTTTAAATTATCGTTGCATTATTTGCTTGATTAAGATAAAGTAATGAAAACAATTAAAACTCTTAAAATCACTTTTTTTCTTTTATTCAGAAAAAACAAGGCAAAATAATCCGCAAAAATTTCTCGTCTCCTCTTTAGATTTATATAACTTGAGTCTATGTTGCAGGCAGTCGTTTGCCAATTTTGGTTGATATATTAAGGTTAACATCTTTTTGTAATAATTCTTGTTCTTTTCAAATATTTTAATATTAACAATTTTCTTCTTCAAGAAGATTATATTTCAAAATCTATATCGATCAGAAATTCACGAAATCTTTTTACAAAACTTTTTTTATAATTTTCTGTTCTTTACATTAATTTATTTTTTGTTTTATTTCTTTCTTATATTTTTTTTTTTTTTGCTTTCGCACGCATTCCGTTCAAGATATTCAAAAAAAATTCATTTTTCGAAATTGATGCGCTTTGCGTTCTCCCATCAACCAACGCACTACAATCCTCACAACACCACAGCTCAAAACCTACTCAACTCACCGCATAAAATCTATATTTTTAAAGTCGAAATGAAGTCAATAAGCGACTTTCAATAGTAGTCGGGAGATTCTTTTCAACAACCCCCATACAAGCGTGGATACCTTTACATTATCTTCCAGATCTATCCGTATTAGTCCTGGGGCTATGTCACGCTGGTTTGCTAAAAGTGGTTGTTGTTTCGCTTTAATTCATTTTATTATCTTTTTGTATGATTTTGTTCTTCTTTACATAATGTTGGCCGTTTGTGAGGAGACAAACATCAAGCTTATTTTTTCAAAACTAGTGATAACCAAGAAAGTGATAAATAGCGCAAAGAGTACCTTCACCTCTTAGAATAGAAATTGAATGCATGATTGTTACGTCCAAAGGGTCCAAGATTTTTTTTTATCAGTTCGTTTGCCTTTTGTAAACCTACTTTCAAATTTTTTCAAGTTAGGTGAAATTCCAATAGAACTGTGCGTTACATTACGTGAAGGAAAGCCAACATCGCTACAATGTGTGTTCTAAGGCAATTGGTCTTTACCAACATAAGCTGGTGCTTATTTAGAAATTCTTGAAAAATAGCAGCGATAAGTTGCTTGTCGTTACCAAAATTTATAAACTTCGGTACTGTGAATATGTGAAAAACTTTCCATTCTAGGCATTTAATTCCATTGATAGCGTTTGCTTTTCTTTGGTTTACTGATTACAAACTTATTGAAGATTTTCGCTTCTTTTACATACTTCATCATTTTTCACTATTTAATGGACATATAAAGGCATACTGGACCGATAACATTTTCTTTTAATTGAGCATAGATTTTATGAATTCCGCCCTGTCTAGCAGATGATGCAGAGTGTTCCACTGCACTAAAGCTAGCCTTAACTTTATGGGTATCCACATCTTCCAAATATTATCAGCATGTAGTACATTTCCAGTTCGAAATCTGTTGCGCTCCGAAATACATATAGCAGATAGAGTGTCCTTATTCTTACTAACAGCCTGTTTGAATTGTTAATACTTTTTTCACGCAAAGGTGGATCCAAATAAATGTTTAGTAAGTTATCGTTCGCTTTTTCTTCCACACATATTGTTACGAAATTCGCTTTTCTCAATATGGTTCGTATCACTAGAACGTGGATATTCTTTTTTAAGACAAATACATTTGCACGTTTTCACTACAAGACTCTTTTATTTACAATCAATTTGTTTAAGGGTAAGGCTATTTACATTTTACTCTGGTAATACTCTCCACTTCTCAACTCTAATATTCTTTTTCGGCTCAAATGTTCTCGTCTGACGGACTCTGCTTTCCGCAAATATTCTGTTAGGATACATTTTTACAAGCATATTACTATTACCTAATTTCAGTTCAAATTTCCTTCGACGTTTTTTAATTTAAATATTTTTCGGTTTCACGCTTCCTTATTTTTTTTTTGAAAAAGTAGTAGTACGGCTAAATAGTTTAACGATAATTTACCAAATAGTTTTAATAGTAAAAGGTATCTTTTAATACTCTTAATTTAATATTTTGCGAGTCAGCAATTCAATATGAGCCGCTGATGTGAGTAAAGAAAAGAAAAAATCTTTTCATGTTATAATAAGTTGAGTGTGTAACATACGTTTGCAATTTCTTCAATCTTGTGGGATGTGCTGTGATAAATTTGAGCTTTTATTTTGAAGTAATTGTTTAATTTCTGTTACAATTTCGTTTACGTTGTTTGCTTAAGATAATTGTGTATATTCACTATCGACCGAAAATAATTTATCTGGGCGAAGTTTTTCAAATTAGTTAGTGCAGCTACTAACTAAATTTTTCTTTTAGATCTCCTAAAGTTTCATATTTGCCACGTTGGCAATTGTAAAAATGAATGAAAACTTTTATTTAAGGCCTAAATTTACATTGAGCAATTTTTAACGATATGTGGCTAAGGAGGGGCCACTTACGGCTGCCAAAACTAAATCTGAATCCCTTTTGAAACTTGGAACTGAATTTTGTTGAGGGCAGAATTGAAAAGTTTACGCCATTGTCTGGTATTAGCGTTTTGTAGTCTTCTCAAATGCGAAAGGCGACGACAAGTATACTCGCCATTGTATATCGCTGCTACAATGGGTGACTTCAGTTTGTGTGGTTACCTGGCGTAAAAGACGAAAACGAACAAGATTGTCCGCATATCTTTGCCTTATTGCCGTATCTGTACAAATACCTTCAGACAATTTTTCCCGCATTTCGGGGTCGTCTTCGTGAGGCGGTCCTGTCTTCACTATAATTCCTGTGCCTTCCTGAGCCGCAGAAATTGCTCTTTAGCTCTCCTATGTTATTTGAAGGTTTCTTAGGGTCTTTATGTTTGTCTGAAGTACCTAGAAACACACATTTTCAGCCATCCCTTCAAGCCAATCACATCACACAAATTGTACACATTTTTGCCAAATGTTATCGGATAAGCAAAGTAAGCTCAATATATCGTCAGAACTACATCCTTCGGTAGCTTTTCCAACCAGATTTTTCTGAGCATATCGAAGCCGGCTAATTGCGCCAAAGTTCTACAAAATTCTGAGAACTTTCTATGTGCAACTTCAGAGTCGCTTAAAATCACGTCCAATTTAATTTTCTCATTAAGTAAAAAGCGTTCAAAAGTCGACTTAAACGTTTTGTATTTGCTGTTGGAGGGTATGTTTGGAATAATATGGTAGTGATTACAATTGTTGGTAGAACGGAAATTATGTAATTATATTTTGCTTTATTACTAGAAACTTATTCGATTTCGAATTGGGCTACGCTATGTATGACATAAGACTCCGGATAGGTTTTGTTGTGTAGGCATTTAGGTCAATTTCAAACTCTTTTGCATATTTGTAGGCGATATCTTCATCTTCGGTAACGGGAGAATGTGTACCGCAAATACTACAAAGTTGCACAAACAAACAGACGGGCAAACGAACAGACGGACATGCTTAGATGCGTTCAAGAACTGTAACTGGCTAAGAATTTGCATACTTACGGGGTTTTTCAAGCGTGTTCTTCCCGGTTATAGGTGTATTAAGAACAATTAAATTTTGATACACTATAATATTGGGTAGGCGTGATAAACTTTTCTAATTTTTGCGCACAGGTGCTATAGCATCGCCCTCAATCAAATGTTTGTATACTTATTTGCTATAGTTTGTGAGTATTTATTTATTTATTTATTTATTTTTTTATTTATTTTAATTCTACTTATACATGAAACTCAACTAAACAAATAACAGACGAGTTCAATTGGCACTTAGAGCAAAACTTATATTAAATTAATAATAAAACTAAGTATAAGTACAATAAAACAAATAAGAAGGAAAAATAAAGAAAAAGCATGTACACAACCAGCATGGAGCCACACTTACCGGTACAGGACCAAATTGCAAGTGAACCCCTAAGCCATCGCAAACATGCGTAAGCCTGGCAACCGATAATACTTAACAACAATTCATTTTCGAATCGTAACGACTTTTAAGA
>NW_023998556.1:212145-213076 GCF_014805625.2 Glossina fuscipes | reverse complement strand
TGTCTGTCGGTCTGGATCAACCGCAAGCGGAGCAATAACGGCATGCCGTTAGACAAAATCATGCGATTTTGTGGTACCGCTAGTAAATCGCATGATCTTGCGGTATATGTGTTTATTATTTTATTTTCTTTTTTCTTTTCTGATCTCCTTATTCGCAAGTACAGGCAGGATCGTATGATTTTGCGGTACCTCTGCTTGCTTTTGCAAGTACAGGCAAAATCGTATGATTTTGCGGTACCTTTGCTTGCTTTTGCAAGTACAGTCAAAATCGTATGATTTTGCGGTACCTTTGCTTGCTTTTGCAAGTACAGTCAGGATCGTATGATTTTGCGGTACCTTTGCTTGCTTTTGCAAGTACAGGCGGAATCGTATGATTTTGCGGTACTCCTTTTTTTACCTTTTGCTCTTGCAAGCATAGGCAAAATCGTATGATTTTGCGGGATCTATGCTTGCTCTTGTGAGAGTAACGGCAAGCCGTTATAGAGAGAGAGCAACAGGAAGAAGAAGAGGGAAATGAAGTGAAAAGGAGAAGTCTGTCTGCGTTTCAAAAATTAAAGTCAGAGGATAGAGTTCTGAGTTGAAGGCAGTCGGAGTCAGGCTCTCGCTGAGTGCGGTTCTTGTCGCTTTTTATCCAGTGGTAGTGGTAAAGATATGAAATTTTTATCTAATTGACAAAACGAGAAACAACAAAGAATTTAAAGAAATCATTTAAAATATTTAATTCTATATGTAAAAATCAAAGCGGCCTAAGAAAAGAAATATTTTCTCATTAAGGGATAGTAATGAAAACAAACGCAAACGCGAGGGGCAAAAGCAGAGCAGTTCTGTCAACATTTTTACATAGTGCTTTTTTTCTTGTTGTGTGATACGGAAAGAAATATGCTTTTATTAACTCAAAAAAAGGGAGGTGTCAAACTAAAAATGTAACTAC
>NW_023998556.1:209311-212135 GCF_014805625.2 Glossina fuscipes | reverse complement strand
TGCGTATTAACAACTGATTTCATTGTCATATCGAAAAAAAGTAAATGTAACTATTGGAAAATTTGCTAAGAAAATCAAAGTAAACTTCAATTTATTTGTTATAAGCGAGAGAGAGAGAAATGTGAAAATTAATATAAGTAATAAAAGTCAACGGGAAGATCGAACTAACCTGTGTTTTTAATTTATCACAAAGGAGATGCGAAAATTAGCATGAGCATTAAAACTTAACGAGCAGATCAAGCTAAACGTTGATCTAACGCATTGCAAAGGAAATGAATAAAATTGAAAGGAGGTAAACGGCAACATCAACAACGACGTGGTAATTATCAACAGCATTCACGGCAACAGCCAACCATTACTGGTAGGGTGGCGCATCCACCATCCGCCGCCTTGGTTATCCTGTGGAGCCTCCGCCTGCAGCTGTTAGAGATTTACCAGCAGAACGGCAGAAGCAACAACAACAGCAACAACTTATCGGGAGCATTGGGATAGCTGCAGCCGACAGTGAAAGCAGTAATATTCATCAAGTGAACGATCACCACCACCATACTTGTACTGTAAGTTATGTTACTTTTTCTTTTAAGCTATCCAATTTTGTTGTTACCCATGTGTGGCTAAGCGTGCGCTGCCACCGCTGTGGCTGAGGTGTAGGGGCGTGCACATGGTGGCCATGTAGGGCCGACGCTAGACGATGACCGACTGACTCACTGGCGACAGACGCACAGCAGGAAACCGACCGGACCTTTTCGTTCATTTAGTTTGTTTTTTTTATTATTTCATTTTTTTTTATTTATTTTTTCTTTTCTTTGTCTAAAGAAAAATTTTTAAATCCTCGGCGGCGAGGAAAAAGAAAAAGAGTTTCATGACAAAGCCTTAATTTCATTAAAGAATGTTCATATTGCAATTTAAGTTTGAATATTTAGTGCAATTGGAGTGGTACTTTATCACACAATGGTCAAATTATTAGAAAGAGTGGAGAGTTTCATACAAAAATCGATGTATTGTACTTGTGTTTTTCTGTATTAGCAACTGTAAGGAAGCGATTTTGCTTCCTTACGTTGTACAAGTCCGCCCGCCTGAAATAGCTATCCACAGCGAACCACCTGTCAGTCCGGGCTGTCCGTAAGCGTCTGTCTGGGGTAATAAAGCATAAGCCACCTCCTCCACCATAGGTTAAGAACCCAAGTGTATAAAAGATCAGATCCAAAATCTCAAAAGATTTAATAGCAGAGTCAAGAACACACAAAAGAAAAACTTAGATTCAAGAAATCAATATGTTAAGTACCCAAGTGTATAAAAGCTTAGATTCAAAATCTCAAAATGCTTAATAGCAGAGTCAAGAAATCAAATGAAAGAAAAACTTAGATTCAAGAAATCAATATGTGTACAAGCATAAGCCAAGAACCCAAATGTATAAAAGTTCAGATCCAAAATCTCAAAATTTTAATAGCAGAGTCAAGAACTCAAATGCAAAGCTTAGACTCAAGAAATCAATATGTATACAAGCATAAGCCAAGAACCCAATGTATAAAAGCTTAGATTCAAAATCTCAAGATGGTTAATAGCAGAACTTCAAAGTAAGAAAGGCTAAGTAAAAACTCAAAAGTATGAACACAAGTAAGAACTCAAAATGTTTAACAGCAGAAATAAGTATTCAAATGTAAATGAGTATGCAAATGTAAATAAGTAGGCAAATGCAAATAAGTATTCAAAATTAAATAAGTAGGCAAATGCAAATAAGTACTCAAATGTAAGTAAGTATTCAAATGAAGAGAAGAACTCAAGGGGAAATTAGAACTCAAATGTGAATAAGAACTCAAATGTAAATAAGTACTCAATAAGATCTCAAACGTAAACAAGAACCCAAATGCAATTCAAATGTGGAAAGCATAGGTTTAGGAACCCAATCTGTATTAAAAGATAAGTATAAGAACACAACCCGACTCATACAATTAAGTAAAATCGAATCGGTATGAACACAGTAGGAAGTTACAGCAGCGTTGCACAAAGGATAGCACCGTTAGGTCACATTGAGTCTTCAAATAACGTACAAAGCTGATAGCATCGTTAGGACAAAGAAAACAGCAGAACCGACCTTAGGTAGAAAATCTATACATGCCCAAAACGAACAAACTTCAGCAAAAATCTCTATGCTGCAAAATGCGTAGATTGTGTAGCACCGTTAGGGTATACAAAACTTACAGGAGTAAGTACGTAGATAGGAAAAATAAGAACATACGACAAGGCATAAACTGCACAAAGGCACGGTCACACATACCAAGCACATAGAAACACACAAAGCAAAGCGTATGCAAACACAAAGGCATGGTAAGTCACAAGCACACACGTACCTAACGGTGGTTGAATCACGCGATTTGGTACCTGGGTGTCTGTTGAACGGACATTTGAACAAGCATAGTGATAAGCTAGACGTAAGTTGATATTAAGTTATGCATAAGCAGGATCATACAAGTCGTAACCAAGGTTGCGGCTGCAGCCAACCTAAGCTAAGCATACACCTAGCGAGCGAGACTTCAGCTATAAAAGAGCGGCGAAAGAGAAAATGTATAGACACATATTGCACAGGCCTACGCTAGTTAATCCATAGGAACACACACTCCAGCACCAAACGAAGGGTAAAGAGAATGAAGAAAACTTGCATGAAATGGCTCGTAGGCATAGAACATGTAAAATCATACAACACAAACGAACTTAGGCACAAAACCATAGGTAATATTTACACAACCGCTAAAGCGCAGAATAGGTATGAATAAGAGCTGTCCGACACAACCCATGTTTGAATATATATGGAAAGAGAATATTC
>NW_023998556.1:197002-209301 GCF_014805625.2 Glossina fuscipes | reverse complement strand
TTTTTGAAAATAGGGTAAAATCGAATGCCACGCCTATAAAAATTGTATAAAACTATTCAGGAGACGTACAAGGGGAGATGAATTTATATTTTTGATACATTTATATAAAAAAGATTATATATTACATTTCAACCAAACCATTTGTTTGAATATATATGGAAAGAGAATATTCATTTTTTTTTGAAAATAGGGTAAAATCGAATGCCACGCCTATAAAAATTGTACAAAACTATTCAGGAGACGTACAAGGGGAGATGAATTTATATTTTTGATACATTTATATAATAAAGAATATATATTACATTTCAACCAAACCATTTGTTTGAATATATATGGAAAGCGAATATTCATTTTTTTTTGAAAATAGGGTAAAATCGAATGCCACGTCTATAAAAATTGTACAAAACTATTCAGGAGACGTACAAGGTGAGATGAATTTATATTTTTGATATATTTATATAATAAAGAATATATATTACATTTCAACCAAACCATTTGTTTTGTGTACAAATTGATCCATAATTTGGCAACGACCATTTACCACTTTAATAAAACAATTTGATTAATATATTTCAACTTTAAAATAAATGGCTTTTATTGTTTGTTTTTCATAACATTTTGAATTTTGAATTTGCTGTGATTGCTGCATACTGACATAATTCTTTTTTTTCATCTTTTCGACTTCCCCTAATTTTTCCATATGGCAGTAAACAAGCGATTGCGATACATTCAACCATTTCGCTAAAATATTGAATTGAAAAGAATGCTGTCAAGAGCGGAAGAAGAATGCAATTCGGCAAACAAATTTTTAACTGAGCACTTATTAGCACTTTCATAGATTTTCATAGCGCGCTTTTTCAAGATAAGAAGTTATATGGGAGCTATTCGAAAAAGTGTGGACCTATTTTTGTTATTCCCCGGTTTACAATGCTTTGAAGCGAAGTGAAAAACATACCATAATTTTTTTCATGCCAATGTTTCGCGTGAATGTGGTTAAAGTTTTGTTCTTCGGATCCAAAATAGAATCTTCAATTATTTTAATTGGAGTATTTTTATAAAAACGTTCACCCCATTTAGGCACATGATTAGTTTTAGAGAGTAAGGTTTTCTTTGAGGTTTAAAATAAGAACAAGGACATATGCGGTGCATCGCACAGAATCGTTCACTTTGGTGTCATAGCCGTCTAGGTAAGTACCCACAGACAAATTGACAAGTTGACCTTTACGAAGAGTTTTTTTTTTTTGACTTTACGGATAGGGGATGTGTTGGTTCAGCTTTTTAATTGCTATCCCTGAAGGACTTTCAGGACAACTGACTTAACGGATAGGGGATATGCTGGTTCAGCTTTTTAACCGCCATCCTTGAAGGACTTTCAGGACAACTGACTTAACTGATAGGGGATGTGCTGGTTCAGTTTTTAATCGCCACCCCTGAAGGACTTTCAGGACAACTGACTTAACGGATAGGGGATGTTCTGGTTCAGCTTTTTAACCGCCATCCCTGAAGGACTTTCAGGACAACTGATTTAACTGATAGGGGATGTGCTGGTTCAGCTTTTTAATCGCCATCCCTGAAGAACTGGGAGACGTCTCTTCTTTTATTTTTTTGTACTCACATACCAACCAGGGATGAACCGCCGGCCCAGAGGGCCAAGGCCGCTATGACACTGGCAACGTTTCCGCTTTTCTAGTGTTCCGCGATAGTTAAAAGAAAACCAAGTAATAATAAATATAAATAAATTTCGTACCACGTGGAAGTCACACCAGAAGTCGGGTCACCTCGCTGGTTCCTTGCCATAGCCAGCTTCTACCCATCGCTGTACTTCTCTCCAGTAAAAAGGAAATAATAAATCAAGGAATTTGTACACCATTCCCCCGAAGGTCCGGATTATTTTTATTCTAAATTCTCTTGCAACGAACCTTGGAGTGACTGAGTTATACCCCGCCCAAGAAAACTCGTTACACAAATTATAAAAAATATACTGTGTGTGGGGAATGGAGAGAGCACAGAGTCGCGTACAATAAATAAGAAAAAAGGTGAAAAAAAATTAACCAATTTTTGCATGAATTATGATCGAAGTAGGTGTTACAAACTGATTATATCCACAAGATTAGATTCTACAATCTGCTCGTATCCACATTTTGAATGTAAATAACGACCGATCAGTTCAGAAACATGTCCGTGGAAATAGCGCTTTGTTGGACTTGAGAAAATGGTTGTTCTATTTTGCAAGCGGAATTTTCTTTGCTTCTCTTTCTCCTTTTGAGAGAATAAAGTAAATTTGGAAGGTCGTCGTGTTGTTAACTAGAATATCGTTTTTTAGCAGCTTTAAGAAGAGCCTTCGGCAGGAAAAGTCAAACAAAAAACGATGATGTTAATTGTTCGGGATGTGAGAAGCATTATAGAAGATTAGATTAGAAGATAGATTGGATACAAAAATTCATGAAAGAAGATCTTAATTATTTTTGATCAGATGGTTTGCTTCGAAAGGTTGTGCCTACGCACATGCGCGATTTGAAACAATCACGTTATGACATGTATGAGTTTTTTCATGTGACAAATGTTTATCGTTAAATAAAGAAGTTTCATCAGAAGTTCCTGTTTGATACAGTTGGGAAAAATGTACTGAGCTTAACAAGCAATTGTGCAATTGTGTATTGGCAGCTTCTTCTTATTTACATAAAACGAAACATCTTTCTAGAGTTGCGACCACGAAATGAAATTCATAGCAGTCAACTGCCATTTTCCTGAATCTTTCCATCTTACCTGGAAAACCATTGCACTGAGCATGATAACAACGCTTGGCTGCACGTTAAGCGGTAAAAAAATTAAAGTGGCAAAAAACTACATCTTCCTAATTTTCTTTAAGGTGACAGTGGATGTCCGGCGAATTCCGTAAAAAAAATACAAGGAAATCCGTTGCAAGGAGCATTGTGGAAAGATGCATTAGTGTGTACAATAGTTATCATTACAATACTAAGTATTTGAAAAACCTAACTGAAGTTTTCGTACATTTCTTTAGATCGCTGGACTATTCCGGAAGAAGAGCGGAAGAGCTGCTAAGGCCGAAGAAGCTGAAAAGAGTCGCAAACGTTTGTGCCGTGCTGCATAACGTGCTGCTCCCTGCAAAGTGGAAGGAGATTATTTGAATATTTCAGCACTGACGATCTATGAAGGTGATGATGTTGATATTTGTGTGAGGCAATATGATGAAGAAGAATTACTTGCACAAAATTTATAAATATTATAAAGCTATTAAAAATATAAATAATTGTTAAAGTTATAACTCGCACAAATATTTAGAAAAAAATTAAGTAAATGTTGTATATTTTATCATTACATTGTCATTGTCGCTATAAATTTAGACTAATGAAATAAATTCTTAGACAAACAGAAAAAGGGCATGGAGCACTAGCAACACAGGCTATCGGCTCTAATTTATAAAAGTACATTAGGTATTGCATCTGGTTTAATAAACTAATGCGTTGTATTGATGTTCTGTGGTTCATTTTAGAATGTCCATAGCATTAGTCGCTCCAAATGCAAAATTTGTAGCCAAGGAAAAGTTAAGGCAGTTACAGAGAATGTGCTTTATAGTGCTAACTTGTCCACAATTGCAGAATAGGGAGCAAGACTTCTTTAAGATCCATTGATGAGTTGCAAATGTGTGGCCAAGGCGAATTTTCGAAAATGTTTGTAACTTGATTTTCTTAACATTTGTTGTAACGGTGAAATTGATTGAGGGTTAATAGAAGAGTAGTGCTGATGATAGTATTGTAGATTTCCTTCTGTAATTTTAACTTTAACTTTTCTTCCAATGTATCTTTGAAGATCCAACTTTTCCATGACGTCATCCATAATTAGAGGAACAAAAGCAGCATATTTTGCCGCTCGATCAGCCTGCTCATTTCTCAATAAGCCGATATGACTTGGTACCCATAACATTTTTAATTTTTCCGCCGCGTGTTATAATGATATTCCTTAATTTGTTGATGGTGCCTCATCTCGAAGTCCAAGGATTCCGAATAGCTTGTAATGCTGACAAACTGTCAGTAACAATCACGCTTTCGAGTTTGTTTTTATGGGCAAGGTTAGCAACGTGAAGGTTAGCTCTGGTTTAAGTTGTGAAAGTTGAAGTACTTTCGTGAAATATGTGATTGAGAAGAACCTGTCCTGAAGCATCTACCACGGCATAAGTAGGAGGCAGACCAGGAGATTTTGAGCCGTCTGTGTATAAAAGATTCCAGCGGGTACTCTCCAGTAGTTGGGTTTTTTCAGCAGTTAGATTTCTGGAGACGTAATTTGGAGCATCTTCTATCTTGTACATAGACAACGAAATGTCAAAAGAGCAGCCTTTCAAAATCCATGGGGGTTTAACACCAAAATAGCGGAAAATTTGTTAAAGGGATGTCCAATTCCTTTGCGACGTACAAACAATAGTCAATTGCTGATGGTGATTTTTGAATTTTCTTTGCAACAATAATCTTTTTCTTGTCATCACAGAGAATAGATTCATTTGAATTAATAAGATTGGGGACGAATTTAGCTTTTAGCTCAAAAAGTCTATTCGCTAAAGCTGGGAGACCAGTTTGAATTGTAATATTATTTATGGGCGTCGTCCGAAAACTATAGCAACTTGCTCTGAGGGCTTGGTGATAGACTGGTTTAGGGATCTTGACAGTAGATTTGCAGCTGCAGTAAGTCATTAATATGCATCAGTAGATTTCCTGCGTCGCATATCTGCTTTCGACAAAAGCGCATATTTTTTGATTTTTGTATAGAAATTATAGCCCCCTGAAGAGTTGCCCATGTGGAGACCTCTCGTCTAATAGATTCGAGGATGTTGATTGCCTTCGTGTTATCTCTTTCCTTTGTTTCAGACAACTTTCATTGATGTATTTCTGTGAATTCTTTCCGAAGAAACTTCGAAACTAAGTGCCTTTGATTTTCTTAATTCCTTTCTGAATAGAGCATTGGTCTTTTTATATAATAACAAATGATCATGATCAGAACATCTTTTAAAGCAGTGACATAAATCTACTTAGTTTTTCCTCAATCACGAAAGAGTGTTGTTCCACCAAGGAAGCCTGGCTCATTTAAAAAGGCTGTTGGATTGAGGAATAGAGAGATGAGCAGCCGTGCGAATCGCTTTAGATATAATAGCAACATCATGCTTGCAGTTCCCGGCTTTGAATTTAGAAATGACTCGGCCTGCCTGAAGTAATTAATCTAGAAGGAATTTGGCTTGTTTTTCTGGAGTAATATAGGACTTTGAAAGGAACAATTCTTATACTGTCCCTATTCTATCTTGCTCTATTCTTATTCTATTCCTATCCTATCTTAATCTATTCTTATTCTTCTCCTATCCGCGAAGGTAAGATATAGAACGAAAGCACTATAAAGGAAGTTCTATAATGGGTCTCTTGAACGGATATAACGGTTGGATTAAAATCATTTATGAGTGTGCGGAGCTCATCAAAATTATGAATAAGTCCCTTAATGTTCCATTATAGAATTTTAAAAACTTTATTTAATTGTAGTGACATGGAAACGGAGTGGTAGGTGGGTTAGGTTGACATGTCACCGTCGAAAATATCGCTATAGGAATTTGTTGTGAATAATTTGTTCTTACCAGCAGAATAATCTGTACTGCGTACATTTGAATTGCAAGGAGTGAATAATTTGAAATTGAAGTTTGATTAAGGAATGAAAGATTGGCTTCATTACAACTTGTAACTTGTTGACTAGAGTTGAGGGTTGATGATTCTGGGGAAATTAATTTATTAGACTTTAGGAAACGTGCTATCATTTTAATTTTTTCAATATTTGATTACTTATGTTAATGAACTATTTTACAATTACAAAATCGTACAACATGCATTGATCTTCAAAATAAATTAAAGTAAATTCGATAGATGAATGCGCATTTTCGAGAGATATAACATTAAAGCTTGTAACGTCCGCGTGCATTTGAAGGTTGGGGTTCCGTCGGTCTGCTTTGTCTACTGCTCCATCCCAATACTGTAGATAAAACCTTTATTAGGGCCTACTGTTATGAAAAAAAATCTATTCATATCTCTCTCTCTCTATAAATAATGTCATTATTCGAGAGAGAATTATGAAGAGAGGAAAAGTCCAAAGTCCGTCTGTATGATTTGACAATATTTCGGGTGTTTTTGATGTCTTTTAAATATTGCGGGCAGTTGGTTGTGGATAGTAGAAGAGAGTGGTGTTTCATACGTCAATCAAAGCAGATCGTTACTTTATAATATATCGCAGTAATTGTAATAATTTTTTCAAAAAAACTAAGGATCTCCACTAAGAGTAACAATGAAAATAAAAAAAAAAAAATTTGTACTAAACAATATATTGTTGATATATTATGAAGTTTAGATGATTATATGACAAAAAAATGAACAAGAAAAAGAACCAAGAAAAAATATTTGGTGGAGAACGAAAACAAGAAACCTGAGATGAAAATTTCGCGTGTTAAAGAAAAGAAAAACAAGCGAGACGCAAACGAATTATTTATCTTGTTACATTTTTTATGAGAAAACAGCAATATTGGATTGAAAAACGCAAAAAAAAAATGTATTTGTAATTTGAAAGGATATAGCGAAAAGTCCCAAGAAAAAGACAAGCAAAATAAAGAGAAAGAGATTTAAGCAACAGCTGTAGACAAGCACCATCCATCCTAACAATTAAACCAAACCAGTTAGTATATACATTGACAAGAGCCAGTGATAGTAAAAATATTAAACAGAAGCGCAATTACTCTTTCAAACTAAATTCAATGTGCACCTAAAAAGAAAAAAACAGTATGAGAAGAGCGCGGCAACTGCTGCGAGGAGAAAACATAAATACTAAGAGACACATCATAAACCAAAAAAAAATAAAGTTATATCTATATATAAATAGATAGAAACTCTCGCAACGAAAATTTTATTTACCAGAAATATATATATAAAATGTAAACTTGTGAAGAAACCGAAAGAAAAATCATGGTTTTCAATTAATTATTATATAGGTACTCTGGGGGCTATTTTTGCCTGAACCTGGAGCTGGGATAGCTCATCGGTCCCAGGTTGCCTTACACAAGAAATTTATACATGGTAGTTGTTTATAATATTCATCAATTTATTATTTCACTCTGAGTTAAAAATTATCTCCGAATTTCCAGTTTAAACGCCTACCGAGACGTCTGGTCTCTTGCGACTGTCGCGATCGACTCCTTTATCTTACTTTATCCTAACTTAACTAGATCTCGGTTTACCTCTTTTCTTTAACTTCTAATTCTCTTAGCCTAATCCTAGCTTACTCTTAGTCTAACTTATTCTACCAGGGCCCTCTTCCGGAGTATCAGTGACCGTAGGGGATAAGGAATACGGACTAATGGACCAAGAACGCAGCAACTTACAACAAACAGTATACACAATGGGCCTTACGGATGCACTTGCACCAAGTGTCAGCCCATAGCTTGTGAGCAGGATGCCAAAGAAAGGCAAACAAGGAAAATAAGAAAAATAAATAAAAGAATGGAATGAATAAAGAAAACATCGACGGAGCTTTATAAGATTACATAACAAAATTATGACAAAAATGGCGCCCAACACGGGGGCCGAATGTTGTCATAATTTTAGAAATAATTGTCAACTATGACAATTACAAACTTTAAAAACAATTTAAAAAAGCAAAAATGTGAACAAATAAATCGCAGTTTTCCAAGGTCTTGCAGTTTCTATTCTTTTAATTCTTTTTATGTGACTTTACCGCTCAATGTGCCGTATGTATCAGTTTATCCCAAAAAACTGGAATCGCTTTGCCTTTAACTTCAAGTCGTGACTGACCCAGTCCCGTTCGTTGTCGTACAAGAAAATTTCTAGAAAATTTTTCTTCACCGGGAACTATAAGTACTCGCTGAAATTTCAAACGATCTCTCAGACAAGCGAAGGAAACGTGTGTACAGTCGTTCTTTCTTGTTTCTAAAGCCTTTTCCACTATTTCGCTATTATATCAATGAGAAATGGTTTTACTCCATACGGTTAACGGAATTGAAAATTAGTGCTTCTAATATGTTAAATATTTGTTATTTTATTGTACAATACTTTCACATTGAAAAAAATTTTCTTTATTTTTTTATTGTTTCAAAAACTAAAATATAAGACAATCCCAAGCCAATAATTAACTTGTCGAAAAATTTTCCAAAATTAAAATTTTTTTTTAAATTTAATGGTTTGAAAAAATGATCAGTTGCTTGTTTTCTTACGGAGGCAGATTCTAAACGAAATATTTACTAAATATTTATTAAATCGTGTCTGAAAGTGTAAGATAAAAACAGTCGATGTCCGATTCACAAAAATCAACGAATCAATCACCGCCTTTGACACTAGAACTTTAGGAACAACTAAGTGAAATGGCTTAGCTCACTGTTCCATCTCAACAAAGTGGATTTCTAGCATAACATAAGCGAGATGATTCAAAAGAATGTTGAAGAGGGATTAAGTCGATTAGATTTACCAGTCACTTCTTTTATACTTAATCAAAACTGTTCATAACCTAAAACCCATCGAGCCCTTAGTCAGACTAAGTGCATTAGTTAACAGCCCCTATATTACGCTTTACGATTTAACTGTGCCAACTGTGGAAATTTCCAAGGCTCTAGAGTGCTTAGGAATACAAATAAGACAATAACCCTACGAACGAATAAAGTATTAAAGATATTTTAAAATTCGAAGATCAGATTTAACGGAATATCGGACTTATCGGTTGAATCTTTTTTTTAGAGAGTTAAAGTTTTAGCCAACCGAATTTTACGAGGAGTTATCGATTTATTATGTAGATATTCTATTATTTAAGGAAAAGCAGCAGATTTATGTTGGGGCTGTCAGTGCTATCCAAACTTAAGATGAAGATGTCCGATCAGATATCGACTATGAAGCACTGATTAGAAACAAAAAATAAAAGTCAGGAGAAAAATTTGATAAAAGATATTTGTGGATATTGTGAGAAAAAACGTATGACCAGAAACGCAAATACGATTGGTCAATTTGTCTACACACTCAGTAAGTCAATTTCGTGAGATTCATCGAAAACCGAATCTAATTCTTTCTACCATTAAAAACAAGAGGTAATGAGATAATTTTAGGTACAGGAAGAAGCCGATGCTGATTTAGTTCTGGAAGAAGATATTCAAGGCCTATTAGGAATAAACTTGATCTTATGGAAGTCTAGAGAAATTGGCCACCGTTTTCATGTTTGCAAGATTGTTGGGCAGGAAGGAAAGTTTTTTGCGGCTGCGGAATATTAAACACATACAACCCAAAAAGTTCAAAGATTTAAAAAACTTGACTTGGAAAAAAATGATAATTTAAATAAAATCCAGAATATTTCTCATTCTAAACGGGGGCCACCAATCGGCTTAGGACTTTTTTTAACAATTGAAAGCAACTTAAATAAAAATTCGTATCGCCAATTATTAATAATCTTATCGATATACAACCTGATACGAGAACCACAATTTCCGGAAGAAGTCAGTTGCGTTTGCTAGTTGTATCGAAAATGCTCTTCTTGAATTTTGCGATTAAGCAAGACTATATCAAAAAAATTGTCTCTTGAAAAAACAGCGTTAAATTTAAAGACACTCAATGCTTGACTGAGGCGTTCATTATTCTTTCTTAATCTCAATCTTTATACTTTGGAAAGTCTTTGACATGTTATCTGATTTTTAGCTCTGTGCAATTAATACGCCCGCGGCAAAAGAAAGGAAAAATGTTGTAAAATGCTCGCCAAACACTTCGTGTCTGATTTTAAATTCACGTAAGATAAGATGGGGGGTTTCCGGTGAGGCAGTACTAGCTAGCAATGATCCGGTATCTTGAAAAAAAGCTCGCCCATGAAGTTTTTCACTACCTCTAGACATTCCCTAATATTATAAGGTAAAAGATTAGCAGATCACGTTTGGGCCTAAAATCCATGTTTTGCCGTAAAAGCGTTGGCAGGCAAAGCATGCTCTTTTCGCCATTTCCGATGAGAATACCGTTTCCCCAGACACTCTGGTAATTCACCTCATTTGACTATTCAATGACCACATCGTGTAAGTGGACGTTGTCCAACGTTAGTTTCCTCTTTGTCGAGAAGGGCACCAGGACGGGTTTTTGTGTTCAGTCCTTTGTTATGGCACAACTTAGGTTAAGGTTAGGGCTTTCTGCATGAGATCAGAGATGAGTGGGTGTTCAAGCTCGTCCATCATGGAGATTGTAAAGTAGTCCGCATAACCTAGTGTTTTTAATGCTAGGACGTTTAGTTTCACTAGCAGCTCATCTATGACTACGGTCCAAATTAGAGGAGATAGTACGCCCCGTTGGGGGCACCCCCTACTTGTCCTGATAGCCAAGGATGTCACTGTTAGTTCAGAGTCAACAAGCCTGGGATTCAGTATATTGATTATCCAATTGATAATCACTTTTGCTCAGTTTTTTTGTATAGGCCAAAAAATGACGCGGCTCATTGTAACCGTTCTGCACAGAAGAGTTTGGTAACGAGTCTACAGTCACTAGAACTCGGCAAATGCCTTTCTCCATGGCCCGACTGATCCCTTTACAGCGCTGGCTCCAAGTGGCAAGCTTTGACAGCCTCAGTTCAGCATTATATATGGTGAAGACTTCCGTGAACTTAGCTCAATTACCAGATCTTTTAGCCCTGTTCAACAATTTCCTGGTCTGGGATCGGAGATTTTGAAATCTCTGCTTCCACCAAGGCACTTTCTTCGTAGACTTTTTGGTCTTTAGAGGCCAGTTTTCTTGGTAGGCTTCTGTACGTTTGAATAGAGCGTCTGCGCTTCAAGTTCCGCAATGCTGGGGAGGCGCGGAGAAGTGTTTCTGTTTTCCGAAGTTGAAAACGAAACAATTCCCGATTCGTACGCTTGGAATCTCCGTAGTTTTGGCTTGACCCCGTACCAGCCACAATGTCGAACGGTATGTGCTGATGGTCCGATAATGAGATCTCGCTTGGTACATGCCATGCTGAGATAAAGGAATTCAGGTAGAAACTGCCGAGAGTAAAATCTAACAATTTCTCTCTGCTTACATTTCTAAAAGTGGGTTCCCTACCTCGGTTTAGAATAATAACATTATTTTCTAAAAAACATTCAAGATTCTAAAACTGTCATTCGAGCGCCCAACTGTATGATGGGCGTTGGCTTCACAGTACGAATAACTAGTTTAGTCTGCGGGGCATCCACTACTGGAAAATGGTCCGTGCGTCAGCTATGGGTGCCTCTCCCTCTTCCGGTAGGCAAGTGGAGGCTATCACCAGCGAAAGATTGCTCTTGAGGAAAGGCACCACTGCTCACACCACCACTAATTCTTTAAATGTGAACTCTGAATGTGGAATGAAGGTTATTTTGTCGCCAACAAGCAGGGCGGGCCTAGGCCACCCGTGTTGATATTATAAACCAACTTACCGTTTTTGCTGCGCAGGCCTTGGAAAGCGCACGCATTTACCCAGGGCTCCTGGATAAGAGCTTCGTCGACATCGTCTTTGCGAACCTTTTACTAAGAACCGAAGAGCCGGTTTTAGCATGGCGGACTGCAGGTTGCACCGCAGTCAATTCGCCCTTTGTTAGTTTGTGCCTCGGTGCCAGCGATCCCTGGTTTTTCGAGACCGTAGAGAGTGCGGGGTTTCCTTAACTATAGGAGCCGTTCCCTGATAGTCCTCTATCTTTCGGGTTGCCAGGGGAAACCTTGGAGATGCTGCACCGGACTTTTTCGCAGCCCTGTGCTTTCCCGTGGCCTCTTTTGTCAACGGGGCCTGTATTTGGATTCTCCGGGATTGGTAAGCACACTGATCGGCAACCCATCAGGGAATGGAGCTGCAAAAGAGGAATTTTTGCAGAAAGATAGCAAGGCAAAAGACAATCTAATGCGTTTCATCCATTCAAATTGTTTGAGATATGTGCGTGCTAAAACAAACGTTAACTAAAATGTGGGAAAGTTTGGAGCCAAAAGAGTTTAATGAATCAAGTACAAAGAAGAAAGAAATTGGTGAAATTAAAAATTGGCGTAAATGAAAGAGTTTTGCTTCAGAACATGAAATTTCAGGATTCAATTCGAGAATGTAAAACACTAGAAGCTAAAGAATAGGAGAACGATATATTGGGCCAATTTTTCTTCTCATATCCAGATAAGTGTGAACCATTCATAACAACAAATGAAAATAATGTTTGACTAATGTTTGACCAAGTCACCTTTTACTCAGAATTCTATCCCCAGAGGTAGATTTCATCTTGTACATATAGATAT
>NW_023998556.1:188238-196992 GCF_014805625.2 Glossina fuscipes | reverse complement strand
CAGAATTCTATCCCCAGAGGTAGATTTCATCTTGTACATATAGATATAGTGAGCCCATTACTGCCATCAAAAGGTCATCGTTACATCCTCATGACTGTAGGTCGCCATTCTCATTGGTCGGAAGCGTATGCTTTGAGAGACATTAATGTCAAGTCAAATGCGTTAACATTTCTAAACAATTACATTTCATATTTTGGAGTTTCTCTTAAAATAATTATCGACCAGGGAGCGCAATTTAGGTTAAAATTTTTCACGGAATTGGCTCTATAACTGGGCAATCACATCTTCCTATATCGTTCACTAGGTGATGGCATTGGAGAACGTTTCCACAGACGAACGTCTAGCAAAGAGGTAACGCGACCAATTGAGATCTGTCCACAAAGAATACATTCCATTCTACGTTTAAAATAAATTTCGAAAGAGTTTGTAATGCGAGTTTTCTTTCGGTCAAAGTTCATATATTTCCGCATTGGTTCAACGAACAACTTTTCAATCGAAGTTTTTTCGTTTAAAATGTCATGCTTAGAACACAAAGGTCACACACTTAATGCCATAAAGTCAAAATTCGGGTTAGAAGAATGGATTCTTCTATAACAAAAAGAAAGCGTTGGTAACTGGCGTTATATAATAATAGAACTGATTTTCAGCCTTGATGACGATTGAAACATTGCTACCGCATTTCAACTGAAAGTAATCAAACCGCTGTTAAAATCTGGTATAAAGAAAAACAAGAATTAAGAAAACTTCGAATTTTTGGTTGTGAGAGAGACATTGGTACGCTCCAAACGTTTATCGTTCTATGGGATTGTGAACAACGAAAAATTACGATTGTTTAATTGGAAACTTTGATGAATTTTGTTTCCTCTATGTTTCTATATACAGTGCAATAAAAGAGTTTCAGCGATTACCAAAACTCGCGGGCAGGAGAACAATTACTTCAATAATGAATTTCTTCAGTGTGGAAAATCAGGATACCGTGGATATTATAACGAAGATATTGTAAAGATTGATAAACAAATAGCTTACAAAGAAATATTATTTATGAGTAATAGCGATTAGTATCCTTGACTACTTAAATCTCTGTGTGGCTTGCAAAACTGATAAATATCCTAGCATTTAACCATCAGGTGGTAATAAAGTTAATGAACATTGTCTTCTTCAAGGGCCATATGTTGACTTTTTTAGTCCTTACCCACGTTTCCGTAAGGGAATTATTGGTATATTGGAAGCATTTTTCCAAATGCCCGTCTATCAAGTCCGTGGCACAGTTTAATACCTGCGTAGTGTGTATATTTACCGAAGAATAAATATTCATACCTTTCGATAAAGGAAACTATCGTAACAGACAACAGTAGCAAACAAATTCAAACCTCCTTTGTCATACTATAATGTAAAACAAGTTCGTACTATAGTCTGTTGTTCACTGGCAAACGCTACTGAACGAATCAACAAAATTATAATAACAAATATAAGCGCTTATGTCAATGCGGGTCAAAAAATTTGAGACCAAGATATGAATGGGATTGTCATTGGTGAAGAATCCTATGATCTAACATTTGGACCACATATGATCACAACGATCACACGAAAGCTAAAACAGTGACAAATGTGGTTATTTTAGTTTTGTTTAACAGATTTAAATGTGTAAGATTCGAAGATTATCAGGTAGTTGTGATTTTTTTTTTGGGGCGTCGGAAGATTCTTGATTGACATTCGAAAATATTTGTTTTTGGGATAACACATTCGAAATTTGTTTGCACAAACAAAAAATAGTCTGAAAAAAGACTGAATAGAAGAAAAATTAAAAAAGCCTTTTTAATTTAAAAAAATAATTATCTTTTTGCATGAATTTCAATAAATCAATTAATTTTTCTCATCAATTTTTCTTTCTGATGTTTCTATGAATTTTTTCATTCTCGCTCGTCACAAACATGCATTGTAACTTCGCGTTATTTCATTTATTTATTTTAATTCTACTTATATATGATACTCAACTAAACAAATATACATGAAACTCAACTAATAATGGGCACTTAAAGCAAAACTTCTATTTAATTAATAATAAAACTAAGTATAAGTACAATAAAACAAATAAGAAGGAAAAATAAAGAAAAAGAAAAAAGCATGCACACAACCAGCATAGTGCCACACTTACCGGTACAGGACCAAATTGCAAGTGAACCCCTAAGCCATCGCAAACATGCATAAGCTTGGCAACCGATAATTGTTAACAACAAATTAATTTTCGACTCATAATGACATATTTAAGGTAAATCAGTTTAAGTATGACATAGGTAAATCGCGCTTATTAAGCAATATTGCTTTAATGGACTTTAAAGAGTCCGTTAATGAGAATAGATAATAGACATCATTTAGGTTCTTGCAAACAACTCTGAGCGGGTTAAACAGTTCAAAATTATATTTGCATTGACTAAGGTTTATCAACATAAAGTGCCTAGAGAAAAAGTTAGGGACATTAAAGCCTATCTCACGAAGTAATGCGGGCGAATCAATTGCACCATTTATTAATTTGATTAAGAAGAAAACCCCAAGAACAAATCTACGTTTCTCGAGTGACGGTAAGGATAACAGAAGCAACCTATTTTCATAAGGATCATCAAGCTCTTTGGACCACCTCTTTATAAAACCAAGCGCGGACCTAGCTTTGCTTAACAAGGACTCAATATGCAAATTGAAACGTAACCTATAATCGAATAGAACGCCTAAATCTATGAACGAATCGACGTCTTCCAACCTGTGCGAATCAATGAAGTATTGAGTACTGAACGACTTCCTTCTCAAGAAAGAAAGCTTCTTACATTTATTTAGATTTAGTTTCAGAAGATTGAGAGAGCACCATGCAACCAAATTGTTCAAATCACTTTGAAGATGATGTGATTGCGATTCTACGGAAAAAGAAGAAAACAGTTTCACATCATCAGCATACATTAAAATCTCACTGAATTTAATCACGGAGGGCAAATCATTGATGTATAAATTAAATAAAATAGGTCCCAAGTGGCTACCTTGAGGTACGCCAGAAGTCACGAGCTTAACCATTGCACTAAGAAGAGAGGAAAGCCAGAGGTCTGGAGTTTAAATCTAAGAAGTCTATGATTAACTATATCAAACGCTTTGCTAAAGTCAGTGTAAATGACATCAGTGCGAGAACCACTAGAAAAAGCCTTGAAAACATGAGAAGTAAACTCCAACAGATTGGTCACCGTAGATCTTCCCTTTCGAAAACCATGCTGGAGAGGAGAAATATACAATTTCATGGAAAAGGCTATATGCTGAGCCACAATTCGCTCGAACAGTTTAGGTAAGACACTCAACTTGGCAATGCCTCTGTAGTTCTCTACAAGCTGCCTACTACCACTTTTTTGAATAGGAATAAGGAAAGAAGTCTTCCAACACAAAGGGAAAACACCTTAATTCAAAGACTTATTAAAAATCTTTGGGATAACATCACAAAGCTCGCCAGCACAAGATATAAGTACACATGAGAGGATTCCATCAGGTCCAGGCGAACAATTATATTTCAGAGAGCTCAATCCTTAAAAAACGTCATTTTCAGATATAACAAAGTTAGGAATTGAAATCGAATTAGAAATCGGATATGGATAATTTACCGATAAATCAAAATGACAGTTGAAAAGTTCTGTCGGAAGTATTCCGCAAATAGATTTGAGGTTTCAAAATCATCCGAGGACTCGGAGCCATTAAAAGACACAAACTACGGATTTATGGAGATTTTTCTTTTGGAATTAACGAACTTAAAAGAGTATTTAGGGTTAGCAAACAAGGAGGATTTAACAAACTGAAGGTATCTGCAGTAGTATTGGCGGTTGAGGGAACTAAATTTATGCCTTGAAACAGAGTAAGTGAAATAGTCGAAAGAAGAACCACTTTTCGAAAATTTTTTGAAAAGCTTGTTTTTCCTATTCTTGTAGTATTTAATTGTTTTATTAAACCAAGGGGGAACCTTGCTTCGAGGACGGGACTGCTTGGTCAGAACGGATGCAGAAATAGCTTGATTTAATATATTGTAGAACGACGACAGTAAGCTATCAATGATTTTAGTATGGAAACATTGATTTTATGGAAATCATAAAGTTGATATGAAAAATTTGAATTTTTAACGTTATAGAAGTTCAACGAACCAACATACTTGTAATGAAAGTATATACCCAATGCTGGATGATATGGATCCTCAGGTAAACTAAACGGAAGACAACGATTAACGCAAACCTCAGGAAAATTTGCAAAGCAGTGATCAAGAAACCTACCATTGCAATTAGGGGTACCATTGTATTGAACTAAATTATTATCAAATAATTCATTGAAGAACACAACGGCTTTATCAGACGTTGAGGAAAGAATCAAACAGCTAGCACTATCACTGTAAAACCAATTGACTTGAGGCAAATTGAAGTCACCCAACGCAAGGACTATATCGGTAGGTTTAGATTGCTTCGCCACTTCACAAATGAGGGCGGCCTGTTTCTTATATACAGAGATATCCGAATTTGGGGGAATATAGGAGCAGGTCACATATAAGTGTTTATTAGGAAATTTCACTCGAATGGCGATAAATTCAACATCGGGAATAGTTGGAAATTCAAACGAATAGGTGGGGAGTGCCGAAGAAATGGCAATTAAAACACCACCACCATTGCGATACAAACGATCGTTTCTGAAAACTTGAAACCAATTACGACGAATGTAGATCCGGCTTTAACCAAGTTTCAGTGAAGACCAAACAGGAAAACTCCGCGCTCACTGAATTTAGGAAGGTAGAACGAATTTTTGAATTTAGGCCCCTAACATTTTGATAAATGAGAGAAAATGAGGCTGAAGAAATATTTAGTTTTTTGAAGGGGAAACAGCTACTGCATTCACATTACGGGGTCGGCCCCGAGGGATAAATTCCTTAATTAAGGATCCAACCGGCCCCAATGGTTTATTTAAAATCAAATCCATATTTTCGGTCGGAACTAGAATTTTAAAAGATGAGATAGCTCTAGATTGAGAAGGACCCAGTTTGAAAATACTAACTCGCTTTAAATTGACAGAAGGGGCTTTCGCTGCCAGATAACCCCTTATGTTTTCAACAGATGTATCTGGTGCCGCTATTGACACAAATATTGCCTTTCTGGGAGGAACTGCCTTCAAGCATATGTCATCAGTACTGGCAGCAGCAGGGTTAACGGATGGGGAGTTATGAGTTGGGGAAAATATAGAGGGGGTAACCACACTTGCACGAGCAGCTTGTGCGACCTGCTCAGTTTGGCGACCAGCATTTACACTCGAACAGCGAGGAGGAGAGGACGATTTACTATTACCCTTATTAGTTTTGGACGATGACGCCTGAGAAGATTGAGTGACATCTATGGGAGGAAATACCCTTGCCACTTCAGCATAGCTCAAGCCAGAAGGACTTCTCGGCCTATTTGTAACATTTATGTTACTAACCGACTCAGCCGTAGCAGAAACGATAACATTATTTGTAGCTTTTAGGGAATCGCTAACTTGCACTGACGAAACGGACTTAGGAGGTGACGAACCACACGTTACGCTAGGCGTTGACACTTTGTTAGCTGGAGAGGAAGATGACTGCGCAATATACCGACATTCATCAAACCTAGTCTTATTGATATCTGATTAATTCAAACTTCTCCCACAAAGAGCCGAGATTTTTGCTCAAATCTGAGAAACAATTTCTCGTCTCCATGAAGAGCTTGTAGAAATCAATGTCCCGCTTTCTATGGTCAGGACATGACCATCGTAAACCTTTAGAAGAGTCATGGACTGCATCAGCAGCACGGCCGGTAATACCAGCACACTTTGAATGTCCAAAGCGATCACACAACCAACAAGAAATGAATCGTTCAGATTCAGGGCCGGTTTTCGCACGACATGGAGTAAATAAGCAATCCATGTCAATTGGAACAAGAAAAGTAGCTTAGGAAGGGAAAAAAAGAAAAACTAAAAAATTCACCGGCAGCGAATTAAAGCAAATATCTCACTACCTTGCCCACTGTAAATAAAGAGCGAAAGCTAAAGAACTGTAAACAAAGGATTAACAGGCAAAAAAAAGGAGACTTTTTACAAAGAGCTCAATCGTTGCTTACACAAAACCAAAATGATTTTTTCACATAAATGATTATAATATTCATATACGTTAAATTATTATTATTATTCTTTTAGAGAAATTATAAAATTGAACACGATTAAAGCAAAAAATAAAAATAAAAGCAAGAAATACACTAAAATATTAAAATATTTCTTGCACTGAATAAAAAAGCGACCACAACACGACGCAGAGTTGCCAAACTTGATTGGCCAACACACTTCTCTTTATATCTAGCTCCTAGCATATAAGAATTATGGATTTTTCTTAAATATTTTCTTTGTTATTTTACTTTTTTTTTTTCTCTTTATGTGGCCATTTTACTTATTTTTTTCTATCAAATACACAGTTTCTTTACATGATTTGCACACACTCATTCGTACATGCATTTTTATATTGTATGTATGGAAATTTATTGAAAATAGCAGCATTGTTGGTTTCATCACATTTTTTTTTTCACTCGATGCAAGCAAACCTTTTTAACATTTATCAATTCCTTTATTCCTACCGACTTATATATTCTTTTTATATAGTTCTAGTTAACAATTTCTTTTTAAATTATTACTAGGCATTATTTCGCAAAACTGTAAGCTTTAAGTGCTACTTTACCATCTTTACACGCAAACTTCCAAAGGCTTTCTCCTCTATCTTTTTTTATTTCAATATTTTGTTTGCTATTTTGATTCACTGCTGTGTCTTACAAAACATGTAAATTTTCTTATTTCTTAAATAAAGTTGAAGTTAATAATTTCTTCTTTCACAGCTCGCGGACACGTCCGCACCTCAGCAGAGGCCAAGTCGTTCTCTCCTCTATTTTAAAAATAAAACACAGACAGACTTCTCATTCCTGCTCAATTCCTCTTTTCTTCTTTCTGTTGCTCTCTATACCGGCTTGCTGTTACTCTCACAAAAGCAAGCAAAGATCCCGCAAAATCATACGATTTTGCCTGTTCTTGTAAAAGCAAAAGAAAAAAAAGGAATACCGCAAAATCACATGATTTTGCCTGTTCTTGTTAGAGCAAAAAAGGAATACCGCAAAATCATACGATTTTGCCTGTTTTAATGAAAAAAGAAAAAAAAAAAGAAAAGAATAAAACAATCATATCCCGCAAGAACATGCGATTTATAAACGGTACCACAAAATCGCACGATTTTGCCTAACGGCATGGCGTTATTGCGATACTTGCGGTTGACACAGACCGATAGACACCTTACCAAGGTTTTGCGGCCGTTACAAGCTTTCAATACTTCCGGTTGAGAAATCAAGCCTCATATGTGACAGACGATGTGTTAACAATACAATATTGATTTTATGAAAATCATAACATTTATTTAAAAAAGTTTGATTTGGCACATTAAGGCAGTTCAACGAACCATCATTCATATGTTGTAAGGAAATGCACATTGATGGATGATAAGGGTCCTCAGGTAAACTAAAAGGTGGGCAACGATTTACGTTAATCTCAGGAAAGTTGGCAAAACAGAGATCAAGCAATCTACCATTACAATTAGGGGTACGATTATATTGAACCAAATTGTGATCAAACAATTCATTAAAGAACGCAACAGCCCTATCAGACGTTGAAGTAGGAATCAAACAGCCAGAATTATCACTGTCACACCAGGTGTCTTGAGGCAAGTTGAAGTCACCCAATGCAACGACCAAATCGTTAAGTCTAGACCGCTTGGCCACTTCACAAATGATGGCAGCGTGTTTCATGTAAATAGGGATATCAGAATTTGGGGGAATATCGCACGAATGGCGATAAATTTAACGTCAGGAGAAGTGGGAAATTCAATCAAATTGGACGGGACTGACGCACATATGGCAATTAATACACCACCACCAATGCGATTCACTCGATCCTTTCTGAAGACTTGGAAACAATTGTGAAAAAGTTCCGACGAATGAAGATCGGGTTTTAGCCAAGTTTCGGTGAAGGCCAAACAGAAAAATTCCGTGCTCATTGAATTTAGAAAAGTAGAACAAATTTTTGAATTAAGGCCCCTAACATTTTGATAAATGAGAGATAATGGGCCTGAAGAAACATTTAGTTTTTTGAAGGCGACAAGACTATTGCTTTGGTATTACGGGGACGATCTCGAGGGATAAATTCCTTAATTAAGGATCCTACCGGCCACAGTGGTTTGTTTAACAACGTATCACTGTTTTCAGTCGAAACTAGTATTTTAAAAGAGCAGATTGCCCTAGATTGAGAAGGAGCCATTTTGAAAATGCTAACGCGCTTTAAGTTGACTGATGGGACTTTCGCCGCCAGATAACTTTTTATGTTATCCACCGATGTTTCAGGTGCCAGTCTTGACACAAAAATTGCTTTTCTGGGAGGAACTGCCGTCAAGCAAATATCATTAGTTGCAACAGGAGGGTCTGCGATTGGGGAGTTTAGAGTTGGGGAGAATATAGATGGCGTTATCGCCCTTCCACCAGCAGCTTGTGCGACTTGCCCAGTCTAGTGACCAGCTTTCACATTCGAACAGCGAGGGGAAGTGCCTGATTTATTTTTCTCTTTATTATTTTTAGGCGATGACGAGTGATTAGAGTGAGTGGCGGCCCTGGGCGGAGATACCCTTGCCACTTCAGCGTAGCTTAAAACGGAAGG
>NW_023998556.1:163136-163238 GCF_014805625.2 Glossina fuscipes | reverse complement strand
ATAATAGCAACATCATGCTTGCAGTTCCCGGCTTTGAATTTAGAAATGACTCGGCCTGCCTGAAGTAAATAATCTAGAAGGAATTCTGCTTTTTTTTCTGGA
>NW_023998556.1:160109-163126 GCF_014805625.2 Glossina fuscipes | reverse complement strand
TAGTCTTTTCTACCCTATTCTATTCTTATACTGTCCCTATCCTATCTTGCTCTATTCTTATTCTATTCCTATCCTATCTTAATCTATTCTTATTCTTCTCCTATCCGATCATAATCTATTCCTGTTCTATTCCTACCCTATCTTAACCTATTCTTATGCTACTCCTATCCTATCTTATTCTAATTTTATTCTATTCCTATCCTGTCTTAATCTATTCTTATTCTTCTCCTATCCGATCATAATCCATTCCTATTCTATTCCTATCCTATCTTAACCTATTCTTATGCTATTCCTATCTTATTCTAATTTTATTATTCTATTCCTATCCTATCTTAATCTAGCACTCCCTTTCCCTCACCAGGACGGAGAATCCGTGAGGCCAAAACGAGGGACGACTCTGGGTCCTCACAGTATTTCACCTATTAAAGCCGCGATATATAATTAATGGGGGAAAAGTACGTACAATCAATTATAGAGTTTTTGCTGAGAAAATGATTGCGAAGGTAAGATATAGAACGAAAGCACTATAAATTTTGTGTTTAAGATTATTTGTATCGCTAAGCCTGGTATGTATAAGCTTAAAATTATGCGTTTGTCAGGTTTATTTGATTTCATAAAAACACCGACTCCTTGTTTGGAATTTGAATTTTGATCAGCATTCGTGAAGTATTCGTATATGATTTGGATGGAAAAGGATTAAAAGAACTTCTATAATGGGTCTCTTGAACGGATATAACGGTTGGATTAAAATCACTTATGAATGTGCGGAGCTCATCACAATTATGAATAAGTCCCTTAATGTTCCATTATAGAATTTTTAAAAACTTTATTTACTTGTAGCGACATGGAAGCAGAGTGGAAGGAGGATTAAGTTGACATGTCAGCGTCTCCGTCGAGAAGTTCGCTATAGGAATTTAGCGTGAATGATTTATTCTTACCACCAGAATAATCTGTACTTAGGTGGTTTGGTACATTTGAGGCGTAATTTTCTGTTTTGATTTTTAATATTTCACGCATTTGTACAAAACGTGGGCTTGGATATCTAAGGTTGAGTGTTGATCATTGCAATTTATGTAGAAACTACGCGTACAGCTTTCAGGATGTGGAGGAAGACCATAGTTAGCACAAGATGGAGAACTTGTGCACCTTTTTGCCTTAGGACCCAGGCATTGGCAGTCTTTGCGCATCACGGGATTTGGAATGTAGACTTATACTTTACATTTATACCATGCCACATCAACTGTTCGCGGTCATCGATAGCGATCAAAGGTGAAAATAATCCTTCCTGTAGGAGAGTGAGTTTTTCCGTCATCATTCAGTTTGGTGAATTTATATACTTCAGCACTTCTTGATTGCCCATTTCACGAACAATTTCATCTTCCGGCACATGCTTTAAGCAGGGGGCATAAATTACGTTAAGTTTTTCATGCAGTTTAGCGGAAATAGCACATAGATTAGCTAAAGACTTCGACCTTATAGACTTTTCGGTCTCGCGCGTGTTCCCAGCGAGGACCAGTAAATTCCCATCGCGTAGAATCGAAATAGAGTCTATGTATGTTGTAATGCTATCTAGGGGTTTTTTTATAGCAAAAGAGCTAATCAATTGAAGAAATAACAATATATTTTTTGTCAATAGGAGTGAAGTCACTGATTGGCAACAACGGAAAGTCGGAATTTTTAATTTTATTTCTTTGGGGGGATGTGTCAGCTAATAGATGTTTTTATCTAGCGGCCATTATGCCTTATGGTTGTCTATAATTCAGTTATTTGTGAAATAACCATTTACTTGAAAAGGTTTGAGGAACTACTGTGGATAATATTGGTTAAGCTTAATCAGTGTAAATTTAATTATGAGCTGCTCAATCCGCTCAGAGTCGTTTGCAAGAACCTAAGTGACGTCTACCACTTATTCTCGTTTTCGGACTCTTTAAAGTCCATTAAAGCAACATTGCATTGGTTAGACCCATACTCGAGTATGCCTCTATTGTGTGGTCTCCTTCATATAAGTGCTATGTAGATTCAATTGAATCTGGCTTTAATGTCCCCAACCGTTTCTCTAGGCACTTTATCTTGGTGAAGCTTAGTCAGTATAAATATAATTATGAGTTGTTTAATCCCTTCAGAGTTGTTTGCAACAACCTAAGTGACGTCTATTACTTATTCTCATTAGCGGACTCTTTAAAGTCCATTAAAGCAACATTGCTTAATACGCGCGATTTAACTATGTCGTATTTAAACTAGCTTTTATCCTTAAAAAGTCGTTACGTTTCGAAAGTGAATTATTGTCAATTTATTATCGGTTGCCAGGCTTTTGCATGTTTGCAATGGCTTAGGGGTTCATTTGCAATTTGGTCCTGTACCGGTTCTTCTTACTTGTTTTATTATGCTTATACTTAATTTTATTGTTAATTAGTATAAGTTTTGTATTAAGAGCCAATTGAACTCGACTGTTATTTGTTAAGTTGAGTTTCTAGTAAAAGTGGAATACAATAAATAAAATAAATAAATAATAACAAGTGTTTTCCATTTTTTATTTTTCCTTTTTATTTTTTTTTGTTTTTTTTTGTATTTAAAGGAAAACACGTACGATATCCGCTATTATCAGTTTTAGCAGTAGACACACAAAAGGTTCAATATATTTTAATAGATTTGAACACTTTTATAAGTAATTACGCCTTAAAAACATATTGTTATGAAATTCGCAGATATATGAAATTCGTAGATATTTTGATGAAGAGAAATACACTTCAAAGTTCTTTCTCTTTGCAATTATATTTCTTTTAATGTAGGATTATTTACAAATTATTTTTGGCAATACTTTCTACTGCTTAACTCAAATAATCTTTTTGTACTCTTTTGTCTTTCACAAATATTCTATTTATATACATTTTTGCCATCCTATTACTAGAACCTAATTTTATGACTTGATATTTAATTCGTTAACCTGCTTTTGTTGGTAACCGTTTTCATCGGCATGCAGCTGCATGAGGCGCCTGCGAATGTGCACTCTGCTTTTA
>NW_023998556.1:144748-160099 GCF_014805625.2 Glossina fuscipes | reverse complement strand
GTAACAATATGAAGCAATAAAGATCTAAAATAAAAGAAGAAATTGCGAAAAATTTTTACACAAAGAGAAAAGTATGACCACAGCGCTTGCACAGAGTTACCGTTCTGCACACACATACAACTATTAAAACTCTCTTGTTTTATTTTTTGCCGCACAGCTAATGTGAAAATCGATTTTAGGGGAAATCCCTCCCTAAATCCATTAAGTTTAACTATTGTTTTTTTTTAGTCAACTAGTTTATTCCCACCTTAAAACAATCTTCTAAGTGTGGAAGATTTGGACACATTTCAAAGTTTTGTAAAGCTAAAGAGACCAGGTGCCTTAACTGTGGCACGATCAGTACGTGGTGATCAAATGTGTTACTTCTGGTTCGAGCGATCATGGTAACATAAACAAGACTTGTCCAAACAGAAAAGAGGAATTACCTTCCAATAAAATTTTGACTATAAACTATCTAAAGTGGTGAAGAGATGAGAGAAATCTCTCTTATTACAGCTGTCCTCTAAAACCTCTAATTATTTCAACTGTTTCGACTAATAATCATATGATGAGAATTTCGTCCGTGGACTCGTCTACGATTTCCTTAAAAAATAATAATAAAGGCATGAATAAAATCCAAAGAAAAAAAAAATACAATTTCGTCATCAAAAAAAATTTTTTCTCTTAAAAGCCTCTCTTAGTTCGCCTTCCAAAGTCCTCCGTAAAAAAATCTCATTGGATTTTACGTACTTCTGAATTAGAAGAAATAATCTCTGAAAATAAAAAATTTATCCGTCTGATAATCCCTCAACATCGTATTAATCAATCTGAAAATAAAATTCCTCTGAGAAAATCTTTCGTATTTACTATATGACTTCATTTATACAATATAATATACAGAGCTTTCGGTTTAAATTATCATTTTAAGATTTTTACTTAAGATCAAGTTATATTGATTTTTGCGTCTTAAGTGAAGTTTTACCGAGAGACGACAATGGTTTCGAAGTTGCAGCAATTCCGTACGAATACGAAGTTCCATTTCACGCAAATTCTTGTTGGAAAGTCTGTCGATAGGTCATCGTCCATCAGATTTGCCATCAATTTAAAGTATTGTCCAATCCGAAGTCCGCTAGAACCAATTTTCCTCATATTCATTCTCTCTCAGCTAAGAAAAATTAGTAAGTTCATTGAACATATGAAAACAATGAAAAAATGGCCGTTCGCAAATAGAAAGGTCAAAAGGACACACAAAGGTATCATGATTAAAGAGTTGTGTGGCATTGGCAACTCACGTTTTTTTTAGAATTACGGCGATCAAGAATTTGGTTGAAAATTGAATGGTTGTACCGCCTGGAATGAGCATGACAGTAAACGATACTTAGATATGCTTAAGAGTTATTTCAAGTGACATTTAGATTATAATGTCTTTAATTTCTTTTATTAATTTCAGTAACACACCCTTCTCTTACGCCAATTAATGTATATTTTACAATTCAGAATGAAAGCTACCGCTAGAGATTGTCACGATATTGCTTTTGGCGTTGTGGCATGCAATGATGGCTGGTCTAATAACTTTATAACCTTGGATTTGCGAGGTATTAAGGTTGCTCCCACTTCCACAGCATGTAAAGACTTAAATAATATAAGCAACTTTAGGCTTACTTCGCTTACTTCTGTGTTCATAAAGATTATTAATCTCATGGTTACGGAGATACTAATGGATTTCGTGAAAACCATTAATGTTATTCCATGTTATTCGTCCTTAGGACCGTCAAAAACGCAAATTTACGAATATGTGCGTCAATGAACTATCTTTTCTCATAGCGAGTGTAACGAAAGGTGAAATTATTTATCCAAACGTGTGTTGGTGATGGGTGCAGACATAGTTGAAACATGCGGTGATATTCCACAAGACAGTTGCTTGAGCTCTACCCTCTTCAATCTATATGTAGCTAAGTTGCATGGCCTGCAAGACGACAAGTTGCTGACGATTTTGCGTCCGCTAACGCATCATTTTCAATGGCTGTGAGTAATCTCTTGATCTCAGTCTGGCAACTGACGCGCGCGAGATCGTACGCTTTTGTTAGTTTTATTGCTAAAATTTTTTTGTTTTCGCTTTATACACGTTTAAAACCTAGTTTATGTAAGAGTATAAAAGGTTTGAACGTGTAAAGTGTAAAAACTCATTAATTTCATTAAAATTTTCGTGATTTTCATTTTGGTTCTTGCGATTAGCACTTGTGATCGCAAAAGTAAATCTTTTTCGAGTCTTATCTAGTTTTTCTTTTGAGCTTTTTTTTATTTTTTTTATTTTCTTCCTTTGGTGTGAATAGCTTTTCTCTTGGCTTGTTTACCGTTGCTTTAGTAGTGCAGATCTTACGTGTAATATAAGAGAAGAAGTGACAACGTAACGGAGAAGTTTTATTAAATTTCTTAAATTTGTAGATAAACTTAAAGTAGTGGAGTCTTTTGAATTTTTTTTCTTTTTTGTCCTAATAATTCACCTCTTTCTTTTCGTTGGCTTAACATGGAGTGCTTATATGCACCATGTCGCGCAAAAACAGGCCCGGAATCGGACAGATTCGTTTCTTATTGGCTCTGCGAGCGCTTTGGTCATGCAAAGTGTGCCGGTATTCTCGGCTGTGCTGCTGACGCAGTCGCTGACCCTTCCAAAGGCTTAAGATTATCATGTCCTAACTGTAGGCAGCGGGACATTGATTTCTACAAACTTTTCACGGAGACGCGAAATGGTTTCTCGGAATTGAGTAGAAATCTCGGCTCCTTGTGGGAGAAGTTTGAGCTAATTAAGTCTACGTTTGACGAGTGCCGTTTCATTGAGAACTCATCTTCTACCCAAGCCAGAAAAATAGCCACTCGTAGCAAAGCGTGTGGGACGTCACCACTGAGTTCCTCTAAATCTGATTCGTTGGTACAAGTTACTGCTCCCTCTAACTCTAAAATTAACGTTAATGTTTCCGATATTGGTGAGTCGGTTGGTAACAAAATAGTTACAAACAAGCCGGCAAGTCCTTCCGTTTTAAGCTACGCTGAAGTGGCAAGGGTATCTCCGCCCAGATTAACGTAAATCGTTGCCCACCTTTTAGTTTACCTGAGGACCCTTATCATCCATCAATGCGCATTTCCTTTCAACATATGAATGATGTTGAACTGCCTTAATGTGCCAAATCAAACTTTTTTAAATAATTATTATGATATTCATAAAATCAATATTGTATCGCTAAAACATCGTCTTTCACATCTGACGCTTGATTTCTCAACCGGTAGTATTGAAAGCTTATTGTCATCGTTCTACAATATATTAAATCTAGCTATTGCTGCATCTGCTCCGATTAAGCAGTGCCGACCTCGAAGCAGGTGTCCCCACCTGGTTTAATAAATTAAATATTACGAGAATAGAAAAAACACGCTATCCAAAAAATATTCGAAAAATGGCTCTGTGCTCGACTATTTCGCTTACTCGGTGGCGAGGCATAGATTTAACTCCCTCAACCACCAATATTACTGCAGATACCTTTAGTTCATTAAATCCTCTCTGTTTGCTAATCCTAAATACTTTTTTAAATTTGTTAACTCTAAGAGCAAAATTTCTACATATCCCTCCCATGTTTCTTTTAATGGCTCTGATTCCTCGGATGATTTTGAAATCTCAAATCTATTTGCTGAGTATTTCCGACAAAACTTTTCGATTGCTAACTTCGATTTATCAGCAAACTACTCATATCCTATAACTAACTCTGTCTCAATTCCTAACCTGGTAATTTCGGAAGATGACGTTTTTAAAGGGTTGATTTCTCTAAAAAATTGTTGTGCGCCAGGACTTGATGGAATTCCATCATGTGTTCTTAAATCTTGCGCTGTCGAGTTATGTGGTGTGATCTCAAAGATTTTTAACATGTCCTTGTATTTAGGTGTTTTCCCTTCATGTTGGAAGAGTAGTTTCCTTATTCCTATCCACAAGAGTGGAAGTAGACAATTTGTTAAAAACTACAGACGCATAGCCAAGTTGAGTGCCTTGCCCAAGTTGTTCGAGCGTATTGTGACTCAGCATTTGGCCTTTGCCATTAATTCGTATATTTGTCCTCACCAGCACGGCTTTCGTAAAGGGCGATCTACAGTCACCAACTTGTTAGAGTTTACCTGTCATGTTTTCAAGGCTTTTTCTAGCGGCTCTCGCACAGATGTTATTTACACTGATTTAAGCAAAGCATTTGATATGGTTAACCATAGACAACTTATCTTTAAACTCCAAGCCTCTGGCTTCCCTTTCTATTATTGAAATGGATAAGCTCTTATCTGCACAACAGATCCTTCAGGGTTTTGTTCAACTTTATCACCTCGGATGAATTCCCCGTTATATCAGGCATACCTCAAAGAAGTCACTTAGGTCCCATTTTACTTAGTTTATACGTTAATGATCATCCATCGGTGGTTAATTCCAGCCAGATCTTAATGTATGCGGATGATGTGAAACTGTTTTCCTCCTTCTCTGTTGAATCGCAATCACATCAGCTGCAAGGTGACTTGGATAATGTTGTTGCATGGTGCTCTGTGGATCTTCTGAAACTAAATCTGAGCAAATGTAAGAAGCTTTCTTTCTCAAAAAGAAAGTCAATCATTACTCAGTATTTCATAGATTCGCATAAGTTGGAGGACGTCGATTCGATCACAGATTTAGGCGTTCTATTTGACCATAGGTTACGTTTCAACTTGCATATTGAGCTCTCGATAAGCAAAGCTAGGTCCGCGCTTGGTTTTATAAAAAGGTGATCCAAAGAGCTTGATGATCCCTACATTGCGAAAAGGCTGTATATGTGTTTGGTTAGACCCATACTCGAGTATGCCTCTGTTGTGTGGTCCCCTTCATATAGGTGCTATGTAGATCCAATTGAATCTGTTCAAAAGCAATTCTTGCTGTTTGCCCTTAGAAATTTGGGTTGGGATCCGATTGACTCTCTTCCTCCCTATGAAAATAGGTTGCTTCTGCTGTTCCTACCGTCTCTTGAGAAACGTAGGTTTGTTCTTGGCGTTTCCTTTGTAATCAAAGTATTAAACGGTGCTATTGACTCGCCTTTATTACTTGGTGAAATAAGCTTTAATGTCCCTAACCGCTTCTCTAGGCACTTTATCTTGGTGAAGCTTAGTCAGTGTAAAAATAATTATGAGCTGTTTAACCCGTCAGAGTAGTTTGCAAGAACCTAAATGACGTCTATCACCTATTCTCGTTATCGGACTCTTTCAAGTCCATTAAAGCAACATTGCTTAATACGCGCGATTTACCTATGTCTTACTTAAACTAGCTTTTATTCTTAAAAGTCGTTACGATTCGAAAATGAATTGTTGTTAAGTATTATCGGTTGCCAGGCTTACGCATGTTTGCGATGGCTTAGGGGTTCATTTGCAATTTGGTCCTATACCGGTTGTAAGTGTGGCTCCATGCTGGTTATGTACATCCTTTGTTTCTTTTTTCTCTTTTCTTTTTTTTCCGTCTTATTTGTTTTATTGTACTTATACTTAGTTTTATTATTAATTTAATATAAGTTTTGCTTTAAGTGCCAATTGAACTCGACTGTTGTTTGTTTAGCCGAGTTTCATGTATAAATAGAATTAAAATAAATAAATAAATAAATAAAACCTAACATTTTTTTAAAGTATGTGTCAATCTTAATCTATGTTTCAATCGCACTAAAACAAATACAATTTACTTTTCCAAACGCAGTAAACGCGAAATTACGTGTTTTATCAAGAAAACTAAAGTCAGGCAGGAAAAACCTCTTCGATTTCTAGGTAGAATATTAAATGATAGCCTAACCATTCATCCTCAAGTCCTCAGCGTCTCCACAATATCATTTTTGGTAAATGACCTGTACCCGAAGGAGACTTTTTTGTGTCACGTACAAGTACAAGCTGGGTTTGCGATGTCTGCTGCCTGACTGGTTCTGTTGCACTCACAATTTTTTTCTCTTTTGCTTTCTTCGCTTTCTTTTTTTTCCATATATATGTATTATACCAAAAAAAAAAAAGTCAAGAATAATCTAAACCTGTCCGCGAGTGTAGTGTAGTTGTTCGTTGGTATCGTTCTTTTGTCTGTTAGTCCATACCCGTGGACACTTTCTTATGCTCGCACGCACACACACATATACACCGTCTTCACGGAACCTGTAGAATGCTTAATTTGTCATGTTAGTTTTTTCTTTTTGCACTTAGTAAATTAATGTCCTACAATGCTTACTTGGTGTGGACGCCAATTTTCTTCCTCCTTGCACCCTAGTAAAGCCACTTCGTCCAAATCCTGTAGACTTCCATGTGATGACGTCCTCCATGAACGATAGCAATTGCCTTACACCCAAGCATTATTTGGGATACTGAATTGAAACACTTTTTGGGTTCCTTTTTTCTTTTACTATGTTTATTGTTTTAAATCGCACTCCCATATATTCTATCCTTACAAAGACATGTCTTATTTGTCCTTAACATTTAGCATTTTATTTCTATCGACTTGTATTTGGTTTTATAAAAAATTGCGCATGTTCTTTATCTAACAATCTTATTCTCATACACAACTTAAGGCGAAAAAATTTTCATTTAATTGCGATATTTATTTTTTTTAATATTTATTTCAAATTGTCTTAAATCATCCTTTTTTTGTTATTTTCCTTCTGTTAGCAGTTTTAATATCACAAGATTTTCATTTAGTTTCAATATTTAGTTTTTATAATATTTATTTCAAACTGTCTTAAATAATTTTTTCTTTTATTATTTTTTGTTACTTTGACCACCACGCGCGTTTCTTGGCTCACGTTCTACCACCAAAGTTTTTCTTTTCTGCTAACGTCCAACCTCTGACGATGTTCAACTTAGACTCCTCACGCTAATTTTATTTTAAAAAAAACTTCCCTTATGCTATACAGACGGACTTCGGACTTGTCTTTTCATAATTCTCTCTCTAGATGGTGCTATTGTTTGAGCGGGGAATTATGAAAAGAGATGTTATTTAATGGAATTATGTTATTGTGAATAATTCTACTGTATTTGTGAAGAGCAGAGACAAAGCCGACCGAATTACATACACGCGGACGTTACAACTGCTAAGGAGTTAATTAAAGTTAAGGCAATGAGTGTTTTCTTTTCATGTAGCTACACATTTTGTTATCAAAAACTACGTCATATTCTTGACAAGATAGATTCAATCCTTCTCTGAAATGTCGTTACCAATAAATGTAGAGTCTTCATGAAGGTCCTTGAATAGATATAGACAGCGAAGAGAAATATCAACCTTTCTTGCACGAAGATGTTATGTTAGGAAAAATTTCTTTTTTATTGTAGCGATGGCTATATGTATATACCACTGACGGTTCGGTCGGAGATGATGTATTTTTTTTTCAGTAGTGAACCATCTATCTAAAACAGCATATAAAGTCAAGGTCATGGAAGAACTCTTCTCGACTTTTTTTAAATTGCTCGCCAACTGCCTTTTTAAAGAATGAATGAATTATTTAATGAATGAATAGCTGTAAAGGTAGCTGTAACGAATGGTCATAAAAAATTTGTCCTTTCTTCTGAAAGCAAGTCAGCTTTGCTTTTATCAAATAATTGAGCTTGTTAAAGCTAATCGCCTTTTCTATTAAATAAATCCTTTTAACTTTTAACTTTAAGCTCATATCAGAAGCTGTCTTTAATTCTAGGAATATCAAAACAGTTTACAGATTGATAATTGGCCCCGCTTATGATAAAGTATATTTAAAAATGGTTCGTGTTGTACCACGTGATATTTTGAAGTTTGCAATTCTAGCTAATCTGCTGAACATCTCATCTTCCTATGCCACAGGCTCGAAGAAGTTCTTTCAGCCTTTTCCTGTTATGTCATAGTCTTCGCGATCTTTTTGCAGCTAAAAACGAACTAACTTGCTTTATTAGAAAAGCAAATGCGTCTTTTTAAATCAGGATAATTTTTTTACTTTTCTTAATTTTTACTTCCAATCAAAATTTTTTCTAAAACATTCTTTTTTCATCTAAAGTTTGCAACACAGTTCTCACTGCTTGTGTACAACACAAGGATATACAATTACAATCAACATATTGACTCCAACACATCTTTGTTTCCGTTTTTTGTTATATTAATAATGTTCATATATATTTGCTGCAATAATAATCTAGGTTTCTGCAAACAACTCTGATCAGATTAAACAGCTCATGATTATATTTACAATGACTAAGCTTAATGAAAATAAAGTGCCTAGAAAAGCGATTAGGGAAATTAAAGCTTATCTCACCAAGTAACGTGGGCGAATCGATAGTACCATCAGGAAACATCAAAAATAAATTTACTTTTCTCAAGTGACTGTAAGGCTAGCAGAAGCAACATATTTTCATAAGAAACCAAAGAGCTAAGAGGGTCCTAAATGTGGTATCACTTAGTGACTTCCAATATAAATGCTATGAAAAAGCGTAAGAGAGTTTTGTTTTAAGGAGGGAAAAGCTTACGTTCAGACGAAATCATGAATGGCAATACCATTTTCGTTGTTCCTGTTGTTTACTTCTCTTGCTTTATTACACATAGGTTTTTTCAATAAAATATATTATTACTACTGTTTTGCTGTGTCATGTAAAGAAGTCTTTCTTTACGCTCCTGCTTTTTTTATCATCTTAATGTGAAAGGCTTTGGTTAAAATATAATAGTTTAAAATACTACACTCGCTTTCTCATAAGTAAGCAACATGCATTACTAGCTTATGCCAGCGTGGGCCTTGCACTCACTAAAAGACAGTGATATATTTCACGACCGTCCCGGGATTACTGCTAACTGTTACGTCGGGAGAACCTTCTGAGCCATAGCCCTTCTTGCCTGTCTTAATGTGAGTACGCTCCACTGTTCTCAGCTTGATCCTTGTGGCTGCACAGGCCCCTTTCACACCATTCCATACAGACAATGATCATGTCATACCTCCGATAAAGTTCTGTGGCTCCACGACAATATCTTGAATTATGCTGTTTTCATATTGCAAGCATCCCAGCAAGACGTGTTTCGTAATTTTCTCTGCGCGAGGAAAACGAAAAAGATCATTATCGTGGCTGAATTCTGAAGGCATTGCCGAAAGCAGCCATGAATGCTGACGTCTGGCACCATATAAGAGCTCATGTGTCCAGCGTGCTTATGTAGACTTGTGCCATCTCCGCTGCCGCGTGCATATACTTTTATTCGCGACACGCATACTTTTATGATATAGTTTTGTTGATTGTTGCGCCATTATACCTGGTGGTACCATGCCTAATATGACGCACGATGGATCAAGTCACATTGTGCGGGAAGTACAAGCTCTTAGTGCTGTTGTAGAGTACAGTATGCTTTCCAAAGGAACCAAACGGACATTATAATACAAATAGCCCTCAGGAAACCGTTCGCCTCTCTCTGAAGGCCCACTTGAGAAGCATTCGTTTCCAAGAGAAACAAAAATGCCAAGTTCTAGGAACCGTAGTCTCCTATCAACATCTTTTGCGCGAAACGAATGCAGTGGGTCATGTATACTTTCGGCCCTTACAAATTGTCAGGACCAGTCGGAATACGGCCGCGTCTACAAAAACAGAGCGTATAAATATAAACCTTCTAGCGGCATATTTACCTCGTGACTGGAATAAGGCCAAAATGGTCTTTCTAACACTACATGGATTATAAACCCAAAAATTACTCACCGGTCTTATGCAACCATAACGTTTCCTGGGCGCACTTAAATTGTTAAACATCGACAAGCTAAAAGCGGTAAATCTTAGGGGCCACCTAGGGGTATAGAAAAACGTCATGGACGAACTCTTTGTCCACATACCGGACAACTGTGATGGAAAACTAGCGCTGTTCTATCGTTTCGGAATGATTCTACCCACGAGATCTGGCTGAAAGGGCTATCTTTTAAGCCCAAAGTGGAACCAAGGAAATGGTCCACCAACGATTCAAAACTCGAAAATAGCTAAACTGGAGCTGGGGTACGCTACCCGAACTTTCAAAGGGGCATACCAATGTCATATTATCCTTCCAGCAGGAGTCTCTGCATTCTCCGCATGTGCTCCTAAAGCGATGCAGAGAACATCTGATCTGTCTTAACTCCGACAATTAAGCTGCCCCAAAGGTCCTGAAAGGGCAAACAGTTCACATTCAGGCTTGTCTTGGAATGCCTTTAAATATATAATGAGTTAGGCAAGTACAATAGCATGATATGGGTGATTCAGAGGTTGAAAGCATCGAAAGAGCTATCTAGCTAACAGGAGGCCCAAAGAAATATATTAGGTCCTGAACTTTTCTGCGGTTATCAGGAAGCCATATTAATAGGCTGGTATCGCAATGGGAACGGTAATCAGTAACGTGATACAGTGACAACATTAGGCTTTAGATTAGAACAATATCAGAAGCAGAGTTGTAAGGAATTTGTTTAAAACAGATTTCTTTTTCTATTACAAGACCAACACCATCACAACCATCATCACGGCGTTTGGTAACCTAGATGGGATCGGCTACTTGTTTCACTGGGATATACGATTTCACTCAGGATGCATTCCTTCTGTATTTAGGAAACAATCAAAAGTGCGGTATTTTTCCCCGCTTTGTCCCGTAGGAAGGTGATCACTTATTAGGCAAAACCATACCTGCAAAAGCTTTACATAGAGTAGGTGCAAGACCGTCTTAAAAAAGATTTGTGACATCTTGAAGTAAAATTTCTAAATATTTTTTCTGTTCTTATTTTCAAGTTATAGCAATAGAAAATCTTTTACAATATAGGGTTATATTAACACACCATCTGTTGTACGATACAAATTGCTCAAAGCACTACAAAGTGTTGCGCGATGTAAAAATCTGATGAAACAAAAATGAATCTTTGAAATATTCAGCTAATTTATCTGCACCTGTTAGCGCAGACATGGTAACAGCTTCCAAATGATCAAAAGCAGCAGGATATTTTTCAATCCAAAACTTCCAATTTGTAATTCCAATTAGTTCCAATGAATTGTACAATTTCATCATATTATAGCCCATTAACTCCTGTTCGAAATATTTAGATTGAAATGTGTTTACGTAATATTCAAAGCACACGCGATAATTCTTTTAAGACCTTAAACTTCGGAATGAATGAAAACATTAGTTTTCCTTATTTTGACATTTGCAACGACCGCGAACCAATTTAGGGTAGGGTGTCAGTCGGCCTGTTTTTGTTGTAAATGTAGCAATAATGGCATCCCGTTATCCAAAATCGCGTGACCGCAAGAATAGCGGCTTGCCGCTAAGCAAAAGAGAAGAGAGAGACGATGCTAGAATTTGTTTGGTGGTGGTTTTTTTTGAGGTGTTGATCGTTTGCGAGGAGTTGAGTTGGAATTGATTGCGTGCGGAAGTGTTGCACTGTCTGTCAGTGAATGTAAAAGAAAAGAAAAAAAAGACTTTAACATCAAACGGCTGGTGTGAGCGTGGAAAATATGTATATACTGATAAAGCTGAAAATCCTGGAAATAATTTGAAAGGAGAGGATCTATGACATCGAACGCTTGTGCCAACGCGTAGCAAACAAGAGTACTATCCCATGTTAAACAAAGGAAAATTGTACTAAGCATATTGTTTCGTATTGAAGGAAAGAACTGAATAAAAAAAAAAAAAGAAAAGAAAAAATCTTATACATGAGTGTTTGAGTGTTTGGCATAAATTGATAAAGGAAAAGCGACCGTCCGAACGAGTATGTGCATGTGAAGAACGGGAGAATCAGGAATACCGGTGTTGCACACACACCGCAACCAGCAGCTGTAGCAGCCGTCGGGTGAGCTAGAGTTAAGTTATATATATGTATACCTATGTTTGTTCTTGTTTGTAACAATGATGATTGGCTAAGTGCGATCTCATCTGCGAGGTGGGGTATGGGGTGGTGCGCGTGTAAGGAGGAGTAGGGGTACTGGGGACGGATACAAACGGACAAAGGACGGATACCAACGGACACCGTTCAGGATGGACAACAAAATATACGGAAAGTGTATATATATATGCATATTTATTTGTTATAAGTTGTAACGGGTTTTCTTGGGCGGGGTATGACACAGCCACTCCAAGGTTCGTTGCAAGAGTATTTATTTGAAATGAAATTTACTGGATCTTCGGTGCTAATGTTCAATGTCTTTATTTCGTATTCACCGGAGTGCAGCATTGTGTAGAGGTTGGCGGGGAAAAGGAACCAGCGAGGCGGCCCGACTTCTGGTGTGGCTTATACGTGATGAGAGAGTTACCTGTTGTTATTGGTCCTTTGGATTACCGCGGAGCGCTACAGAAAAAGAAACAGAAATGTTGCCAGTGCCGTAGCTGCCTTGGCTCAATGGTGCGCTAGCCTGTCCCTCACTGTCTCTGGTTAACTTAGGTCAGGCGAAGGGAGTATTGCTTGGTCATTCAGGGACGGCGATTAACACTAACCGTCACATCCCCTATCCGTAAGTCGCTGTACTAATTGTTGTTCAGGGATGGCAATTAATACTAACCGTCACATCCCCTATCCGTAAGTCACTGTACTATTTGTTGTTCAGGGATGGCGATTAATACTAACCGTCACATCCCCTATGCGTGAGTCACTACAAACTAATAATAAGAGTCAGCGAGTCAAGTAGTCCGCTTGCACTTACCACAGGCAGCTATGGCACCAAATTGAAAGATTCTGTGTAATGAGTCGCTCGTTTATAGCGGGAGTCGCGCTCGCTTGTTCCATTGCAACCTGTCGGCTGTGTGCATTTACATGTGTATTGTGGTATGCTTTATATAGGTTGGTAGCTGTCGCAAACTTAGTTACGACTTGCGTGACATACTTATACGTAGCTTACGGCTAACTAACGTCTATCTTATTCCTATGTTTGCTCATCTGGTTCTTCAAAATGGCTCTTCTTCTTTCTTTATACTTCTCATCCTAGGTGTACAATACTTCGCGTACGTTTGTATGGTTTTATGTTTAGGTAGAATAAATGTATTTTCTGTTTCTCTGTGTTTATACTTGTTTATACGTGTGAGTTTACACATAATTGGCATGTGTGAACTCTCTACATTTTAAACATAAATGTTTATACCTATGGATACGTTTGCATGGCCTAACGGCACTTACACATTTTGTGTAATATTGTGTGTGTGTTTGTACATTTTGCGCGTACGAGTCTCTGTATATTGGTATGCATTGGTATGTGTGATTCTATCGTCTATACGTTTTGCATGATCGTGTATGCATTGTAGAGAATAAGGGTTCCTACCTGATTATATGCCCTAACGGGGTTTATACAGTAATGCATGATATGTATGGGTTTCTACAGTGCGCTTATACAATTTAAGGTGTTTTTATGCTTGTGCGGGTGTTTATATATTTTACATATTTCATATGGTTTTATACCTATGTTCGACTTGGGCTTGTGGTATATGATTTACATCTTCTATGCCTATGAGCCGTTTCATACAAGTTTTATTCATTCTAACGATCTTATATCTATTTTGCTCGTGCCTGTGTTACATATTCTATAACTTGGAGCCATTTCATACATGTTTTGTTCATTTTAGCAATCTTATACCTATTTTGCACTTATGCGGTTGTGTATATATTTTGCTGGAGAAGGTTGTTCATGTTTACTTAATTCAATCAGACGTTTACGGGCCGCTCGGACTGACAGGTGGTTCGCTGTGGGTAACAGTTTAAGGCGGACGGACTTGTTTTCCGTAAGGAAGCAAAAACGCTTCCTTACAAAGTATATATGTATACTGGAAAATTTAACAGTTTTTAATCTCAATTTTCATATACGTTGGTAGCGTACAAACGTAACGCCCGACGCGAGTGCATCTCAAGCTACAATAAATAAAAATGGCGCCCAACGGGGCTTGCCCTTGAAGTTTATGAAAATTTTCCAAATTTTTTTTAAATTTTTATTTATTATTCTTTTTTATTTTATTGTCATGCGGCACAGCAGAATGCCTTCAGATGGTGTAAATGCTCTACCGGCAAAGCTGAGCTTGGCCGCATGTTACACTTTTTACACGGATTGTTTCGTTTTAACACAAAAAGTGAAGACATAATGCATTGTTACGCAATTCAGTTTGGCTTTTCAAAGTATAATTTATTTTTCATAATATATTTAATGAATCAAAATGTGTGTAAGATATTAATACTTTAGTGACGCTAACAAGAATTTTTTAATATTGTTTATTTTACTCTCCAGTTGTTTTTTTGGCTGGAAACCGACCTACTATTTTTTTACTTATCCAATACTTTTTTTTACATGAAGTTTTTGATGAAGTATTTATCGTTTAAAAAGAGATTAGGCATACGATACATTTTTTGTTTCTCAATTCAACTAGTTTCGGAACCGCTATGACACATGTTTTTAATTTTCGAGCGCAAACAGGACTTTTTGCAGACGTCTTCGAATCCTGATTCGGATTCGGAGAGAGCTTAATAAAAAGAAAGTTTAAATAAAGAAAAATTTTAAAGCCAAAACGTTTCTATGCCTAATTTCATCGAAATTTCATGAAATGCTTAACTCGCTGAGAGGCGGAGTATACGAAGATGTGTCAAGGCGTGATCTACATCGGAATATTCCCCAACCCCAGCAGTTCCATTCCCCTATCGGCAAAATAACTCCCACTTTTGAACTCAGCGGCCTATCGTTTATAGTAAAAATTGCTTGATACAGATGCAAAGTTGAGTATTATATTCCGAATCCTGTGAGACGCAAAAATTGCCGGCAGCCTGGGCCCACAACAAGAAGATGCGAGAGCAAACAAATACGTGCCAACTGCTCGTAACTCCAACGTATGCTCTCGTAACTGCTGTATCGATTGCAACGACTATAATTCGGCTTTAGATAAAAACTGAATTAGGGAAGCTCGTAGTAAATATTGTAACGAGTTTTCTTGGGCGGGGTATAACTCAGCCACTCCAAGGTTCGTCGCAAGAATATTTATTCCAATTAACATTTACTGGACCTTCGGTACTGATGTTCTTTATTTCGCATTCGAAGGAGTGTAGCGTTGTGTAGATGTCGGCGAGGTACAGGAACCAGCGAGGCGGCCCAACTTTATCGCGCTATAACCGTTTTGCTTAGAATTTACTCTTCCTTTTCGTTTCGCTTTTAATGTCGCGGGACGCTAGAAGAAAAGAGCCGGGTACGTTGCCAGTGTCATAACTGCCGCCGGGGTGTCCCCGTTTCGCTACTCGTCGGTTAATACAAAGACAAAATGTTCCTCAGTTAGCCAATACATCCCTTCTCCATAATGTCAGTTGTTCTACAAAGTCTTTCAGGGATGGCGATTAATACTAGTCGGCACATCCCCTATCCGTGATGTCAGTTGTCCTGTAAAGTCTTTCA
>NW_023998556.1:130127-144738 GCF_014805625.2 Glossina fuscipes | reverse complement strand
ACCGTCACATCCCCTATCCGTGATGTCAGTTGTCCTACAAAGTCTTTCAGGGATGGCGATTAATACTAACCGTCACATCACCTATCCGTAATGTCAAAAAAAAAAAAAAGATTTGTCACATTGTCTGTATTCACTTACCTTCAAGCATCTATGACACCGAAATGAAAGAATCTTCGCGATGTGTTGCTCTTTTATAGCGGGGGCCGCGCTCGCTTGTTCGATCGTAACCTGTCGGCTGTGTGCTTTTACATGTGTATTGTGGTGTGCTTAATTTAGGTTGCGACTTGTATAACATTCTTATACGTAGCTTACGGCTAGCTAGTATCTATCTTATTGCTACGTTTGCTCATCAAATGTGTTTCTCTGTGTTCATACATGTTTATACGTGTGAGTTTATACATAATAGACAAGTGCGACCTCTCATACATGTTTGTACCCATGCATACGTTTGCATGGCCTAACGGCACTTATACATTGCTTCTGCAGTTATATGCACTTTTTGTTTTTCTTCTTTTCTCTTGTTTCTTCTTTTCTTTTTATCGCAAGTGTCTATGATACAGATTTTATATGGCCTGACGGCGTTGATACATTTTGTGTAATATTGTGTGTGTGTTTGTGCTCTTTGCGCGTACGAGTATTGGTATGCATTGCTATGTGTGACTCTAACGCTTATACGTTTTGGCTGATCGTATATGTAGAGCATAAGGGTTTCTACCTGATTACATATCCTAACGGGGTTTATACAGTAATGCAAGATATGCCTGTGCTTATGCAGATTAACGTATACAGGTTTCTGCATGTCGCTGTAGCTTAACCGTAATACACAGTGTTAGCTTACGCATTGCGAAGTGCAAAGGTTTCTATATGCTTATACGACCTAACGGGATTTATACCGTAATGCGTAATATGTACGCGTTTCTACAGTTTGCTTATACAATTTTAAGGCATACAGATGTCTTCTTGTATATGTTGTATCCATTCCATATGGTTTTATACCTATGTTTGACTTGGGTTTGAGTTGTATGACATGTTCTATGCCTATGAGCCGTTTCGTACAAGTTTTATACATTCTAACGATCTTATACCTAGTTTGCTCGTGCATGTTATTCTACGCCTTGGCGCCGTTTCATACATGTTTTCTTCATTCTAACGTTCTTATACCTATTTTGTTCGTGTCTGAGGAGGTTTTCATATACTGATAACAAAATAAGACGTGCACGGACAGATCGGACTGACAGGTTGTTCGCTGTGGGTAAATGTTTTAGGCGGACGAACTTGTATTCCGTAAGGAAGCAAAAACGCTTCCTTACAGTCTTATAACGTCAATATAAATATACCTGACGATGAAAATGCCGGAATAAAAAATATTTTGAGGATGGTATAGTAATGCAGTTTGTGGTAATGTATGCAATTGTTCCACACAATATTCGGGTTGACTCGTATACAGTCAATGTGTTGGATAGAAGCAACCTTGTTAGCTGAATGAATGACAAGCCTTCAATCTGTATACATAACATTGGTATGGTTTTAAAACACATCAACAATGTGATCAATAAAAACAAAATTATGTTAACCAATTGAAAATCGAATGCAAAAGCGTGAGTCAAGCTTTGCAAAACTAATAGAAGAGTTTGTAGATCGAATTGACCAAAATTATAAGCAACAATGTATACGCAGAAAGCCTTAGGCAAAACAACAAACAAAACAAACAAAACATGTTAAACAGTAAATATCAATTAATACCAAAAAAATAGTTGTAGTGCAAAATAACGAAGTTCTGGACAAGCTAAAAGTTGATATGATGCAAAACAAGTCCATTGGTGACAAGAGCCGAACACTGAAGTCATTTCATTTCTCAGTTTGTTTAAAAAACGAAGAGTCCTTGCTTCAAATTACCTAAAGTATTAGTAGTTAACCAACCCAGTTTGATTTTGATAACAAAGCTTAGAGTTAGTGCAAAAAATAAAAGAACTACGGACTATCTGACTAGCAAATTTGATCCGAAATCATTACAAACATCCGATGCCTTATATGTAAAACAATGGGGCCGTTGTGATCGATTGTAATGGCGAGCAGAATTGTGCGAAAACCAAAGCATCCTTTGGAAAGAGCACGGCTCAAACATCATTAATCCGACGTTTAAGATAGCAAACATTAATTTCAAATTGGAGTTAAGCTAATTGAAAAATTACATTATCGAAACACAATCTTAAGTGACATTCAATTAGGAATTGTCAAAAGATAGGAGATTGACAATAATGGGAAAAATTAATACGTTTTAATTCTAGAAACCGAAGGTGTATTTGTTTTAAATTTACTTGCAGAAGGAAGACTACGTGTGCGGCATACGACGGAGCTGAAGTAGTTAATGCGTTACAGATGTAGCAAAAATTAGGAAGTTTACGTGAAATCCCATGGTAGTCATAAGACCGTAGAACGTAATTGTAAATCCATAATCAAATGTATGAATCATATGAAAGCTAATGACGAAGTTCAGACTTCCTTTAGACTAAAATCAGATTATTTGATGTTGGAAAAACCTTGTCTGACTTATGTGAATTAGCTTTGATTAATTAAGAAAGATATGGGATGTTGATAACTGGCCATAACTGTAACGTAAGCAGTACAATGTAGATTTGAAAATTATTAATAGTCAGATCATTAATAGAAATGTCTTTTTTTTGTGCTTATTTACAAAGGAAATTCAACTAAAACAAATTAACAGTCGAATTCAATTGACTCTTAAAAGTAAATCTTATACTAATTAATATTAAAGGCTGGCATAAAGTATTTAAGGAGACATAAAGGGAACAAATATTGATCATTATATAACAAAAGAAAAAAAGCAGGTACACAACTAGAACAAAGGCACACCCATAGCCAGTACAGAACCAAAATACAAGTGAACCTCTAAGCCATCACAAACCTGCAAAAGTTTGGCAACCGATACAGTAAACAACACTAATTAATTTTTGAATCATAATTAGATATTAAGCTTAAAAGTTAGTTTAAATGGAACATAGGCAAGTCGCGTGTATTAAGGAAAATTGTTTTTGTAGATTTTATAGGGTCTTATATTGAGACTAAGTGATAGACATTATGTAGGTTTCTGCAAACAACAGGTTAAACAGCTCAATTATATTCACATTGACTCAGCTTAATGAACATGAAGTGAAGGACATTAAAGCTTATCTCACCAAGCAACGTGGACGAATCGATAGTACCATTAAATAACTTAATTAAGAAGAAGACACCAAGAATAAATCTATGTTTCTCAAATGGCGGTAAGGACAACGGAAGCAACCTTATTTTCATAAGGAGGCAAAGGGACTAGCGGCTCCCAAATTCCTGAGGACAAACAGGAAAAATTTCTTTCGAACTGATTCAATTGAATCTACATAACATTTGAAGGGGGGAGACCACACAAACCCAGGCATACTCAAGTATTGGTTTAATTACCAAGCTTTACTTAAAGAGAGCTCAATGTGCAAATTAAAACCTAATGTTTGGTCGAATAAAATCTCTGAGTTGATAAACGGATCAACGTTTTCCAACTCATACGAGTCAATGAAATGCTCAGTATTGAATGACTTCCTTCTTAAGAAAGAAAGCTTCTTGCACTTTTTTACATTTAATTTCATAAAATTTAACGAGCACCATGTAGCCAGATTACTGAAGTCAATTTAAGGCTGATGCGATTGCGATTCGAAGGAGAACGAAGAAAACAGCTTAACATCGCCAGCGTACATTAAGATCTGGCTGGATTTAATCACTGAGGGGTGATCATTAATGTATAAATTTAATACAAGTGGTTCCACATGGCCGCCTTGAGAGACGCCAGATGTCGTGGAAAGCTCATCCGAGAGGATGAAGCTAAACAGAGCCGTGAATGATCTGCTATGCAGATAAGAGTTCATCCATTGCACTAAATAAAAGGGGAAACCAGAGACATAGACTTCGAAGCTCAATAAGTTATGGTTAACTAAGTTAATTAGAAGAATTTTTCTTATAAATTTTTGGTGTAGGTTTTGTTAAACCGAAAACCGGAATATAAGACAGATAATGTAAATAAATTTAAATCCTCCCCTCTCAGTTGTGGTGAGTTGGCCTTTCACCCTGCGGGATTAGTACGTACATCGTTGCCAATTATTAATTCCCCACCCTTGAACTTTTGTGTTTCTGACGACGTTTGTTTAAAGACAGTATCTCCTAAGGAGGCAATTTTTGTGTCGAAGCTATTTCCTGGCACGTCGGTGCAGAGTGTAAAAAGTTATCTTGATTTAAAAACGCCACCTGTAGATTTGAAGAGGGTTAGTATATTTAAATTGAACCCTTCACAACCCAGAGCAATTTCGTCGTTTAAGCTTTGGGTTCCAACTGAGCATACTGGTGCCTGCGGATGGGATTGAAACCGCAAAGGTGTTTGCTGATTATTTCTCTCGCAAGTACTCCACTGATAAGTTTGATCCAAGTTCACACTACGCGTATCCCTCTTGATTTCGAAGTGAATCACTTCCGCAAATGATATATTAGAGGGGCTGAGTTGTGCGCCCGGAGCTGATGGGACTCCATGTGTATTCTTAAATCACGGTCTGTTGATCTAAGTGGTGTAATTCCAAAGGTTTTTAATTTGTCCTTAAAACTGGGTATTTTGCCGTTGTGTTGAAAAAGTAGGTTTCTTATTCCAATTCACAAAAGGAACCTGCTACCTGAATTGTTCGAGCGTGTAGTCACCCAGCATTTAGCTCTTGCCGTCAAAACATATATTTCCGCTTTCCAGCATGGCCTTTGGAAAGAAAGATCTGCGGTCGCGAATCTATTAGACTTCACTTGCGAGGCGCCAAAGGCTTTTATTGGTGGCGCTCGCACGGACTTCATATGCACTGACTTTAGTAAAACATTTGACCTGGTTAACCATAACTTACTGATTTTGAAACTCCAGGCCTCGGGCTTTCCCGCCCATTTGATGAAATGGATAAGTTCTTAACTAAAAAATAAATCATTCAGGATTCTGTTTAGTTGCATATCCTCGGATGAATTCCCGCTGTCGTCGGATGTACCGCAAAGAAGCCATTTAGGACCTATATTATTAAATACCTTAATGACTTGCCATCGGTGATCAAATCCAGTCAGATATTAGTATATGCTGATGACGATAAGCTGTTTCACTCATTTTCCTCGGAATTGGGTTCGCGTCAACTTGAAAGTGATCTAAATAATTTGGTCGCTTGTTGCTCAGTAAATTTTACGAAACTACATTTAAATAAATGCAAGAAAGTGTCGTTCTCAAGAAGGTACAATTCGGTGTATTTTATTGATTCTTGCAAGTTAGAAGATGTTGAGTCGTACATACATTTGTGAGTGCTTTTTGACCAAAGATTACGTTTTAATTTGCATGTAGAGCGTTCCTTAACTAAAGCTAGATCAATGCTTGATTTTATTAAGCGTTGGTCCAATAAGATAAGAGATCTCTACATAACAAAAAAGCACTTGCTTAGTTAGACCTATACATGCTCAGTTAGACCTATAGTTGCTTGCAGTAATTTAAGTTAAGAATATCCCTTGATCACAATTTCTGATCATCAAAGACTATCAAAACGGTGTTACTTAATACAAGGGATTTTTCCATCTCCCATTTAAATTAACTTTGAATCCAAATAAGTTATTAATTTGACAGTAAAGTTGGCTCTGCCCTTGCCATGACTAACAAATTTGGGTTTACTTTCATCTAGGTTCTGGATTGGTTCTTTGGAAGGTGGGTGCACCATTGCAAGTGGCTTGCATGCTTATTTATGTACATATGAATCTTAAATTTATATTTTAACTTTATTTGTAATTTATAGTAAGTATGTCTACTATCCCAGTACTCTACTAAGTACTACTAAGTCTATTACTCTAGATTTACTTAACCCCAAATCTTCATAAATATATATGCTTAGGAGTATTGTAATTCTTACTAAGATAGTCTCTCATAGTTAACGAACTCGACTCGAAATTTAGTAGAGTTTGTTCCTAATTAAATGAACAAATAAATAAATAATTTATAGCCAACCAGACATCTTTCATCATTTTTCAACTACCTTATCTGCGTAGTTCGTCTTTGGTAACTTTAACAAAAACCCCTTCAATCATTCACTCCCTAGTTCTTCCACGAATTCATTTATTCATTTCTTCCTATATTCAATCTTTCATTCATTATTCACTCCCTCACTCATTAATTCATTCAGTAAGGACAACAAAAGCAACCTATTTTCATAAGGAGGAAGACAGGCAATCGGATCTAAACCCAAATTCCTGAGGGAAAGCAAGAATTGCTTTTGAACAGATTCAATTGGATCTACATAGCACCTATATGAAGGAGACCACACAACAGAGGCATACTCAATTATATATCAACACATGTACAATCTTTTCTTAATGTAAGGATCATCAAGTGGACTTAGCTTTGCTTAACGACCTCAATGTACACGTTAAAACGTAATCTACGGTCAAATAGAACGCCTAAATCTGCGAACGTGTCGACGTCATACAACTTATGCGATTCAATGAAATACTGAGTAATGAATGACTTTCTTCTTGAGAAAGAAAGCTTCTTACATTTATATAGATTTAGTTTCAGAAGATTCAAAGGGCACCATGCAACCAAATTATTCAAGTCACTTCGAAGCTGATGTGATTGCGATTCTACGGAAAAGGAAGGAAACAATTTCACATTATCAGCATACATTAAGATCTGACTGGAATTAATCACCGATGGGAGATCATTAATGTATGAACTAAATAAAATGGGGCCTAAGTGGCTGCCTTGAGGTACGCCAGATTCGCGGGGAATTCATCAGAGGTGATGAAGTTAAACAAAACCCTGAATGATCTATTGTGCAGATAATATCTTATCCATTTTACTAAAGAGAAAGAGAAGCCAGAGGCTTGGAGTTTAACGATAAGTTAGTTATGGTTAACCAAATCAAACGCTTTGCTTAAATTAGTATATATGATATCAGTGCGAGAGCCACTAGAAAAAGTCTTGAAAACATGACAAGTAAACTCTAACAAATTGGTAACCGTAGATCTTCCTTTCCGAAAGCCATGCTGATGTGGAGAAATATGCGAATTAATGACAAAGGCCAAATGCTAAGTCACAATTCAGAGCTTAGGCAAGACACTAAACTTGTCTCTCTAGTTGTCAACGAGTTGTTTACTTCCACTTTTGTGAATAGGTATAAAGAAAATACTCTTCCAACACAAAGAAAAAAACACCTAAATTCAAGGATTGGTTAAAAATCTTTGAGATAACGTCACATAACTCGACAGCGCAAGATTTAAGTACACAAGATGGAATTCCATCAGATCCAGGCGCACAACTACATTTTAGAGAGCTCAACCCTTAAAAATTCTCATCTTCAAAAATAACCAAATTAGGAATTAAAACCAAGTTAGTTATAGGAAGTGGGTAGTTTGCTGAAAAATCGGAATTAGCAGTCAAAAAGGTTTTCGGAGGTATTCAGCAAAGAGATTTGAGGTTTCAAAATCATCCGAGAAATCAGAGCCATTAAGAGAAACATGCGATGGATGTGTGGAAATTTTTCTTTTTGAGTTAACAAATTTAAAAAAGTATTTAGAATTAACAAACAGAGAGGATTTAATGAACTGCAAGTATCTGCAATAATATTGGTGGTTGAGAGAGTTAAATCTATTCCTTTTTGCTTGCAAGAAAATCTTGAATTTGTCGGCCTATTGAATTGGAGAAGCGACTACCACACACACATCGTAAGCATTAAAATTGCCACATATTAATACAGACATTTTCGGTCTGAAAGAAAATAATCTGTTAATTGCAAAATCAGAAACATTACAATCGGGTGGAATGTAACAACTAGTGATTAAGAGTTCCCCAAAGCAAGTGTGAACGATGCAGCCTCAAGCTTCAATAGGTATGCAATTTGCAAAATTAGAAGCGTAAGGGAATGCAAGCTTGTTAGATATAAGTATTCCCACACCACCAAGAGAAGAGTTAGAGATACGATCAAATCTAATTAGGTTATAATTCTTAACAGAAAAAGAATTGTGAGGCTTATGAAAGTTTCAGAAAGACGGGCCACGGGGATGTCATTACCATGAAGTCATTGTACAAGCAGGTTTAATTTGTTACGGATGCTAGTGAAATTAAATTAAGCTATTTTCATTATTGATTGAGAGAGAATAAGTGTTGTTAGTTAAAAATACTTTTGTGAAGACCGCGAGATAAGCGTGTGGCGGACTTAATAATCGAATTTGATTTAGAGGAACGCTTGATATTATGCAATTTTTGAATACGACCAGATATTTGAGATAAGCTAGAGGAATAATTGACCATTTCATGATCGGAAGGGACATTGTCTGCGATGAGTGTCACAGTCTCGGGGTTTGAAAAAAGAGGAGACAGTGATTTCAGGAGTTATCACCTTCTTGATTCAAACTAAAAATGTAGAGTTAGTACTTGGTCGTTTGATCGTTGGTTGGGAAGTCGGTGGAAGTAACTTATGGAAGCTCTCCAAAGAAATTGAGAAATTTGGATTATTTGGGTGTGCGTAAGTACTCTGTTAAAAAGAGTAAATTAGTGGTTTAAGCCGTTCTGCTGCGTCTTTTTTTAGGTTTGGCAGTTTTTTTGTATGTTTGACAAATTTTATGTTTAGAAAAGTGATCCTTTTACCCTTGCAATTAATGCATTTTTAGTATTTTGAGAACAATTTGTGGAGTAATTGTAGATTGTGCCAAAGAAACGACAGAATTACTTTTGACGTGGGCACATCTTATCAGTGTGACCGAAACGCCAACATTTGCGGCGTTCTAATATTGGCTCGACATATGGATTAACCGGGAAGTTAATGCTCTCCAAACAGATGTGGGAAGGTAAGACATTCACGAGAGAAAGAGATTTGAGGTCGAATTTGTGAAAGCGCATTACTTCCGCAACGGAAGTTCGATGAAATCGAAGAATAGTGATTTCATGAAGATTCTTCTTTGATTTTCACTACTGATCGATCTATGTTTTAACTAGTACTTTTACTAAAAAAAAAACACCGGAGCCAGTTTTGGGAAAAATTTCTTAAGATACGGATTTGATCGTGAGCTGGTTCCAGCTGAAATTTTCTTTTTAATATTTAATAATAGTTTAAACGACAAAAATAATATTATTTTACTTCGGCGAATATTATAGATAGTTAAACAGTGTCTTAGTTATTTAATAAAAATTCACATAACGCAAAAACTGAAGCCAGCTGACCATACAATGCCTAGAAGATACGCTGATTGGTTGCCCGAATAACAGGATCGCATCGAATTTTCTTCAGCCATGAGGTGAATTTTTCGCTTTGTGGATAGCAACCAAAATTGTCGCACTTGGAGCAGTGAAAACCCACAAACAGGTGTCGAAAAATCGCTGTATTATCAAAAAGTCATTGTATGGTGGCGTGAAATTATGGATGTAAATGTTGGAGAGATGTAGTTCCAACAATGCGGTGCCGCGAGACATCCAACACGTCTCAAACGGAACGATTTCTCGCCGCTATACCTTTTTGTGGGATTACGCAAAGGTTCGTGTTTATGGGAACAGCTCTCAAGCAACAATCCTAGAAGCATTGGAATCGAACATCCGTTAAATTATCACCGACATATTCCCCGCATTGTCAAGTCAAAGTCGTCAAAAACTGTCTTAAAAAAATTCAGTCATCTAATTTGTCCTCTTGAATGGTGCTGTATTCCCCCAGAAATAATGACAAGGTCCGAACAATGTTGAAAAATAAAAATGTGATCCGTATTGTCACGGCATCCTAACTCCACATAATATAAAAAAATATATTTAACCACATTTATTTAACTCCATCTATTTCCACACGTATCCATATATTAAAGTATCTTTAGAAATATACATTATAACATACATATATTCATACATCTCTAAATATTAAAATATCTTTAGAAATACACAATATAATATAAATAAATACATTCACACAACTGTAAATATTTATTCATCTTCACAAACGTATATTGCAGCATGCATGCATTGATACGTGAAACTCTGTAAAATGTTATATGACCGCCTCCATTGTCTCCTCTGGATAAAATATAAAGAGAAACGATCACGACAAACAACGGAATAGCTGAACACAGGAGTTTCCAATAAAATGCATTCACGCTCACATTTCGTCAGTTGAAGAAATAAGTAGGATATAGAATATTCGTGCTAGTTGACTAAGTAAATATAAGTGAGAATAAGCGGCATATTGTTACAAACACAAAACACGAGTTTTTTATTTATTCAATTCACAAATCTAGTGAACTGATACTATTCCGATGCAAGAGGAATAGGTACATTTTATTGGGAAATCCAACGAAATTGAACATAACATAAGTCTCAATCAGAAGTGCGTTTTATTTACGTTACTTACTCCTGTATATTTCAGAATAGGATACTTTGAAAATTTCTCTTATTTTTGCAGTGTTGTTTTCTTGCTTGCAAATACTCACAAATATGGTTTTTAAGCATATATCCATTTAAACCACCTTGTTTCCTTTTATAATGACGGTACTTTTTCATCTTTTGTAATGAGCGTTTCTTTAGTTTTACTGAACTGCATGAGCAAAGTAAATTTTTATTTTATAATATGTATATATATATACAAAAGCTTTATGAATGGCTTTATAGGTATAGTTTAAATTCTATCATTAGGCATATATTTCGAACCTCACTTTTTATTTTTTTTTTATTTTTATACACATTCATTTTATGAAAATTTTTGCAAAACCCAAAAGGAAGAGACCGTATGTAGTAAATACACCTAATTCTCTTTTTACAAGAAGATATTTTCCCAAATCGTGCAAGAAAATTCGTATAAAAAGACATTGTCTAACTGAAAAAACAATAGTTTCGTTCCAAACTTAAAAAAACAACTGAAAAGTACTATACACAATAATAAAATATTCTTCTTTATCATTAAGTATTTATAAAAAAAAAAATTATACATTGGAAAACCAAATTAAAATGCATAATTTATGATTCTGGAACCCCCATTTTATATGCGCACATAATCCACATAATCAAGCTGAATTGTGAAAAATTTAACGCGATCCATAATTGTGAGTAGTGAGAATGAGAAAACTCATACCAACATCAAAAAAAAAAGTTAATCAGAAAAATTCATAGAATATTGGAAATCGTGTTAAATCGTTTTGACTCGTTGAATCGTTTTTAACTCGTGTTAAATCAAATTTTGTGTAAATAGAAGTCGGGTAAAAAAATAATTAGGTATCTTGTTCAGCATAAAAATCTGTGTGACGTGTGGTGCTTACACTTTCTTGGTCGCAAAAATGAAGGTGTCGGCTTTAAATTTTGTAAAAACATTGCACAAAGTTTAGTGTAGAAAATCGCGCAAATTAGTTGGAGCATATCTAAACAATATTTTGCGACTTTTAGATAAAAGATAGAAAGCTGGAATTTTCCACGTTTACTTACTACTATTTACGTAGAGAAAATAAAACATTCGGCCACGCTGACATAAAGTCGCAAAGGATTAAGTTTTCTTGCTATCACTTTTTTGAAATTTTATTCTTATTCATCATAAGATAAAGAAGACAATGTTTAGAACTATTTGGTACATACCTCAAAGTAAGATCTGTTATCTGCATAAAAATGCGCTAATTCTAAAATAAATATGGTCACGACCTGGTGAATTAATTTTTTCTTAATAATACCAGTGATATGGGTATCAAATAAAAGGATTCGGTAAATAGAAGGCTGCAAGGTGAGTATGTTAATGCTCAATTAATTACGATGGTCTCCACGACGTGGTGGATTAATATTTCTTAGGAATACCTTTTCGTCAACTAAGATGAAAGATAAACTTTATCCCATTCATTTTTTGTGACAAAGAATGAAAACATCAGTCGTCAAAGATTTTAATGGTGATGGATACGCGGGATTCGCACAGCCAAATATAACTTTCTTCCCTTTTTATATTAAAAATGATTTATATCAGGGTTTTATTAGCTAATTGTAATTTAAATTTTGCTATGAGCCGATAGCCTGTGTTGCTAGTGCTCAATGTCTTTTTTTTAGTCTAAGAATTCAATTCATTAGTCTAAAATTAAAATAATAGTAATAATAAATTTTGCTATAATAAAATACTTTCTTAAAAAGCGCTAATAAATAATTTAGTTAAATTCACTTTATTTTATAACAAGTTTTACTTCGACATGGCAACCCTTTTTTTATATAGAATTTGCTAGAAATGTTTTACAGCAAGCCACCACAAACTGGCCTGACAATTCATAAAGTAGAATTTTATAAGCGTTGGGTTTAGTTTCATAAAGAGAGTGGATTTGATCGAACGTGTGTTTGCTGCAGATAGACCTTCTAACAAAAAAAGGAAATTTCAAGAACAAGGAAATTGCAAGATATAAACGAACGTGTGAATTTTTTGACTACGCATATTAAACTGATTATATTTTTTTAACCGTTCAAGTGGAAGAATATTAAAGTAAGTAAACGTGTTTTTGTGGTAAATATAGACGGGAAGGAATATGTAAATTTACAAAAGGACGATACAACTTGATTTCTTATAAAATGAGGCGGTGGTGTGAGACTAGATTATGAACAATTTATTTTTGTGAGGGTAGCTATGGGCGTTTCGTATAATTCTACCGCTGCTATTCACATTAAAAAAGTCTCTGCATTAGGGTTGGTTGGTTGTGCAGCGTGACATTGAATATGTAGGAACTTCTTTCATATAGCATTTTCAATAAGATTTGCGTACACACTTTCGCACAGTTGCAGTATGACGAGGAAAAACCTTGATGATTTTTACCTCAAGTTTTTTTTTTTTTTTTTTTTTTGGTATGTTGAACAGAGATGGATTAAGCCAATAGATCAAAGGTTACATCTGTAAACGCTAAAATACGGCATTATAGCTTTATAAATGCACGTGGTTTGAATAGCGTAAAAATTTCATTCCCTTATCGATTCACAGTATTCAATCGCTGAGTGATGCCATGCTTTAGAGGTTTTATTGCATTTATTGCTTTAGAGGTTTTATTCATTAATTGACATAAACAGGTAACATTCTATTCGAGTAGTTGAAATCTAGGGTTGATGTAATATTAAGTTATTGCCTGGAAATTAATTAATTACTAATTTAGTACAATATATTTCACAAAAAGAAAATGTACAAATATGAAATCAAAACAGTTGCTGCATTTGTGTTTGATATTTTACCTGTGAACCGATTAAAGTTTCTTCCCGATTCAATTTAAATTAATGCCGTCTAATGCGCAAGAATTAAGGGATTAAAACTAGTTCTAATCTCAGATTCTCTCAATAATCTAGACAAGGGATTTCGTGTTAAAGCAGTGGTGTAAGAGATAAATACGTTTGAACTGAGCAATTCGTAATTGCTTCCGGAAATTTTTTTACTAATTTAATTATAAGTCGGTCATAACTTGTTATTGCAGGCCGACTGACTTATTGAACGCAAAATCTTGCTTTGTTACGTATCCCTTTTGTCGGCTGTGCATCTTTGCTCAATAACTTCATTGCCTATATTGCTTACAAATTTCTTCAAATTCAAATTTTGTTATATATGTAAGGCAATTAGTATCATAACCCCTTTTATGATTTTGAAGGATTTTCAATTAGCGTTTTGAAAGCAGTTGCACAAAAGCAATTTCCTAGTTGCGGTTGAACGACATAAATCGTAATATTTGGAATCAAGTACTCTACTCTGTCTATGATACGAATTTTTGGGTTATACAAAAAGAATGACGAAAGTATTGGTAAAAGTTACCGCTGTCAGTGGTTAATCAAATATATGTGTCTATATATAAATAATTACTAAAAACATTTTGCGCATCAATATTTCGCTAAGAACTAGTAAAAATTCGGGAGATCTATACACATCTTGTAAAATCAGTAACGGTAATGAGTCGTTATTTCCATTAATTTCTACATATGGCTGTTATTACCATCATAGTTGTTGTTTACTTGCTTATAATGTTTTCTTATTGCACCAATTTTCCCAATGTTTCACCTATAAATCCTGAATGATCTCTGATTTTGAACTTGCTTTATGTACGTACTATTAACTTGCACGACATTTTTGTTTCCCTTGTAGATGTCTAAAGCTCCTGCTGTTGGTATTGATTTGGGTACTACCTACTCCTGTGTAGGAGTGTTCCAACATGGCAAAGTTGAAATTATTGCCAATGACCAGGGTAATCGTACTACCCCATCATACGTTGCTTTCACTGAGACGGAACGTCTTATTGGAGACGCTGCCAAAAATCAAGTTGCTATGAATCCTCAAAACACGATTTTCGACGCTAAGCGCTTGATTGGTCGTAAATTTGATGATCCAGCTGTTCAGTCCGACATGAAGCATTGGCCATTCGATGTTGTGAACATAGATGGCAAACCAAAAATCCAAGTAATCTATAAAGATGAAAAGAAGACCTTCTTCCCTGAAGAAATATCTTCTATGGTTTTATCTAAAATGAAGGAGACAGCTGAGGCTTATTTGGGTAAACTGGTCACAAATGCTGTTATAACAGTCCCAGCCTATTTTAACGATTCACAGCG